>NC_056747.1:229121140-229131140 GCF_019279795.1 Protopterus annectens | reverse complement strand
CTTGCTGAAGCAAGGGATCTATATGCACATGGTCCGTGTATGTCCACAGCACTGTAGTGCAGTGCTATTGCCATATTCTAGTCCATTGGTAGAATGCTACACTGAGCAACACATTTTGCACAAATGTGCATCTGTAGATATGGGCTACTGTTTTGCTTTGACAGTGGACCTGAATGATTTGCCATAGCCACTTCATTGACTAGGAAATGCAGTGCTTCAGCATGTTGTACCAAGGAATTAGGATTTTCATATTGTTTCTGCACAGGAACTTCGGGGAGCACTTAATGCGAAGTTATGATGGCTTATTTTAGAGCATGGATGCCTGGCATAAGCTGGTTAGAATGCTGAGTGATGCCATTGGCACTGTCCATTCTGAGAATTAGTGGTGGTGCAGGTACAGTAACATGCTTCACCAACAGGAGAAAAAGGTTAAGGAGAGGGATCCTGAAATATACTATGTGCATTTCTGTTCAGTACCAGTAACATCAGCTATCGTAACTATTGTGCATGTACACACATATAGTTAAGAGTACATACTTCATTTCCCAGTAGCAGTGGAGTGACAGCTGAACATGGCTGAGTATTGCAGATGTTGGGACTGCCTTTGCTGGAAACAGTGGTGTGTATAATGCATGCACCAGTACATATGTGCATGATAATTTTCCCATTGTGTTATCCTTCTGCAACGTCCACTTGTGAAAGAAGAAGAATTGAGGGTCACCTGACCTGTACCAGCTGCTGCTGCTGCTACCTTTGGTTCTGGGTTGCCAGTGGCAGCTAAGTCTGTCTTTCAACAGGATGACCTACTAAGCTTACCAGGACTATAGGTTGGTAACTAAGGTTCACAGAAAAGTGTTATGCATTATTGTGTGTGGTAGCCAGGAAACGTATACCCTGAGCTGTAGTTAGCTTGTGCAGTTCCAGATGGTACAGTTTCCTGATTGGGCACCTGCAACTTTAAGTTGAAGAGAGAAGTAAAAAGGTCCTTTCTTCAATTTGGAGAGCAAAACAAAGTTTTCTCTTTGAAATGTAACTGTAGTAAACCACAAACCTCTTGCTATAGATGTAATAAGCAGCTTGGTACAGTTACATTATCACACATATTCACAAATGCCAGTGCTGCAATGCCATACCATGAGCAACTGCAAATCACACCCTCAGTACCTTGCACTCAGTGCAGCCATCCTACCTGTCCTTCTGCATATACCAACTGAAATGGCAGTACTTAAACAGGTAATGGAGGAAGAAAGACATCAGTATTATGATCATGCCTAATTTGAGACATACTAAGCAATATGTAAAAGCAATAGTCAAAGTAAATGACAGGATGGACTATAAGGAGTGTACATAAGAGATGCAGACATCATCATAACAATTAACTGAGCACTCATAAGGCCCAAGTGGAATAATCCATACTGTTCTGGAGGCCATGATTGGAAATGTAAAACAGGTTCATCAAAGGGCACAAGAAAGACAAGGCTATAACGAGAGAAGCTTCCATAGCTGAACATGCACTTTGTGGAGGAAAGCAGACAGAGATGGAATGTGATATAGCTATACCATACAGTTAAGTAGAAAATACAGGAACCATCATAAGAGGACAAAGGAACAAGGAAAGAGGACTGGGGGGATATGAGTGTCAGGTGAAAAGAGACAATCTTTAAATCTGATATTTTGAACCGTTTCTGAACAGTAATGGTTTTGGGTCCCTGGAATACATTGCCTAGGAGAGGGCTGGAATGCAGTTTAACTGAGGGCTTTAGGGCAAGAGGTACAAAGACCAAGGCTGCAATAGTGCAGGATAATCCTTACTCAGTGTTATCAGAGTTACTGTATATAATGTGCTGAGGTGATGGAGGCATAGTCCCTATTTCTTGAGTGTAAAACACCATAATGGCAGTACAACAATTTGAACATTCACAACGTTTCTTTAGAATTGCATTTTATGTTTTGAAAATTGTGGGATTCAGAATTGCAGGTCTCGTAATTTTGATAGAGAATCTGCCAAAAGTAATGTCCTCCCTAAACAATAATTAAGTCAAATTTCTACTTAGAAATATTCAACTTCATAAAGTTATATTTTCATACATTAGAGTATTGCTGCCAAAATCCTGTATTAATCCAGTTTTGTAATATCAGTGACAATCTTTTTCAGCACAGAATCAGCAATTTGCAGTATTTCACTGGGAGATGGATGGTTAAAATTGGGACATCTTGAATTTCATTGGGCTGGGAGCACTAACACTTCTGTCACAAGTGCCCTACCCTTTTTTTTTTTTTTTTGAGTTACTTAGCTGCAGAAGGAAATTAAATAGTGTGTTCTTTTTTTTTTTCTCCTTCTCACTATTTCTGATATCCCTGGTGATATAATATTTCTGTCTTCACGCAAAATGCCAGGCATATCATTATGACATGAATCAGTACTACAACTCCTTAGATGGAATTCTGGTGAAAAATGATAGCAACAGGTCATTTGAATCACAACTAAGTAATGGAAATCTATAATATAAAGGTATAGTAGATATAGTAATGGTGTTTTGTCATTCGTCATGTCCTGCTGTACATAAGCATTTTTTACAGCTGGACATGTCACTCCCTTTGGGATTATTTGGATGCAGGTACACATATTTTAACATTAGACAGCCTTTAGTCGTACTGGATTTTAGTTGCTAGCTGATCATTTTGAAGGGCTGTGAATGATGCTGGAGTAGTGCATTTCAACTAAGAAGTTTTAATATCCTACTTTAGTTGAACAAACAAAAGTCATCAAACTTCTTGGCTAGTTAAAGGTAGAACAGGTGGCTTTAACTCATTAACTCCAGTGGAGCTCAGGAAGTTTGCACTGTAACTTCCAATGGGCAGAGCCTAAACTTTTTGACAAAAATCAAATTATGTCCTCAAGTTTCAAACAAATGTTCATATGTCTGGAACCATAGGCATTATGAAATAAATATAAATGGAAAACCCTTCAGCACTAACTATTTTTATAGTAGCAGTATTTGTTAGGTTCTAAAGACATGCGTCTGGAGCATCTCTCCCCGGGCCTCCACTGAAAACAGGCTCTGTGGAACCTAGTCGGACTTTCCCAGTCAACAAATGTTAAATAAATAAAACATAAAAAATAGCTTCTTGGTCTTAAACTGAATTTTATAAGTCACAGTAAACACAGTATTACATTTGTAATATTTTATAAACAACTTACAATACCTGAGTAGCAACTCAAGTTGCAAACATACTAGTAGCTAGAGACCTGCTACAACAAAATCGCCAAATTCGCCACAGGGGCATCCTACCGTAGTCACCACTGTCTCTCACTTGCTGAACTGGGCTGGCTTGAACTCCCTCACCTCCTTCAGTGGTATCAACTTTCACTTGCCCACAAACTAGTAAATCATCCACTAAATGTCCCATCCCTCCAGAATCTACTCCAATCCTATCGCACCACCAGACCACTAAGATCCAGCAACAAAAATCACTTGCAGATCACTAAAGCCAATAACTCTGCTGGTGAAGCACTATTCTCTTGCACCATAGCCAAATTATGGAACTCCCTTCCACCCACAATTACCTCCATACTATCATGCACCCACTTCAAAACTTTACTAAAAGCGCACCTAAAAACATGCTGACTATGCCCTTGCAACTTCCACTCTAATATCACCCTCCCCATCCAACCACTACCTTTCTTTCCACTCCACTAAGTACCTTGATTATAGCAAGCTCAGATGCTCATAAGCCAGTACTTATTATAGAGCAGGAACTTCTTCTTGTAACATTTGTTAATGTCTGTTATGTACTTCACAGATAAAGATTCTAGTTGTCTACTGATGTACTATGTTCTTCATCTGTAAATATGTTGTAAGCAATTGCTATGTAAATTGTTAATCGCTATGTAATCCAATGTAACTACTGTCTGTTTATTTTAACTGTGGAGCTTTTCTCCCCGGGCCTCCGCTGAAAATGGATCTATGTCTAGTCGGGCACTCCCGGTCAACAAATATAAATAAATAAATAAATAAATAAGTATTAATAGCATTTTATTCATCTAGCTGAGAGCTTTCATACGAGGCTACAGAGTTCTGTGTACATGGTTGTTGAGATATTTAGAAAAATGTGAAAATTATATCTATTTAAATTAATATCATAAAAGCAACTGTTACTATCTATTTACTTGCACTACACAGGTGTCAAATATTAGTGCAGCTGAGTTTGCCATTGTGTAATCTTTAAGATGAAATCTTTTAAAACCTTGTACATAGCATAGTTTTGGAATTATTGAGGCAAATATGAACTAGCTATATTTGATGCCTAGAGACATCAGTAGTAGTTAACTGCAGATACACCTGGAGGAGTCACTCGGCTGTAATGAGGTAAACAAACTTGCTATATCTTGCAAATCCTGCTTTCTGGTGCCTCACATATTCATATTATGCAATCTTTTGGAAGCTGTAATTGACTGTTAAAGCAAAATGTAGTTAATATGAATATTCTATAAAAAGAATGAACTAGCTGAAAGCAAGCTTTTCTGCTGCCACTGGGTATTCCTTATATGCAACCCAGTTAAACTGTGAAGTGTTTGTTTTGTTCACTTTTTCAGACTTCCTGAAGAGTCATATTATTGGAGGACAGGAAGCAATCCCTCACAGCAAACCCTACATGGCTTATCTGTCTATAAATACTTCATGCGGTTTAATGGCTTGTGGTGGGTTTTTGGTTGGACCCGACTGGGTGATGTCAGCAGCTCACTGTGGCATTGATAGCAGGTAACTTTCTATCTCTTACAGGTAAAATGGCAGCTCACACTGATTTTCTTCTAGATGTTTTCTTAAGTGTGGCTGGAACAGTAAGCAAATCCGAACAAATTCAAACACTCCATGAACAGACAGACATATTCAAAATATGAGTCAGAAAGTTTTTTAATCTAGTCATTTTATATGTGTTTACCAGGATAGGACATTAACCAATCTAACCAATTCGAGAGATGAGGTCACGGAGCAAGAGTACAAAAAAAATGTAACCCAGAGTGAGAGCACTAAATATGGTTACACATACTGAATCCTGTAGGAATTATGTTGGTTTTACAAAAGGAGCCTGTAGCCCTGCAAGATGCCCTGTCCCTCCATTTGTATGCTGAAACTCTGACTGATTTGGGTCTATATCATATGAGCGAATCGCACAAATTGCGAACGCTCATAATATTGAACATATCGGACCTCAAACTGCTTTTTCTGAGATTGTGGTACAGTAAAGAATCGGATATTTGCCCTTTCCTCACTGTAGTGCGATCTCGGAGTTGGAATGTATATTTAGTGGGGAGTGCGGGGGGTGCAGCCCCCACAATAGGAAGTTTAAGGTCTGGTACGTTCAATATTATGAGCGTTCGCAATTTGTGCGATTCGCTCATATGATATAGATCCGACTGATTTACCCACAACTAACTCAAATGACAGCGACAAATTGAACTCAGCAAAGACCACTGATTCATGCAACAGCTGCAAAAATGGTTTAGAATGTAGTAAGCACCTGTGAAGGAAAGCTGGATAGTAACAGAAATATACAATGCCTTAAGTTTCAAATCAGAAGTTTTTTTCAGGTTCTTGTTTTATAAGTTAACTTTGTCACAGTTTGCTTTATAATAATAAAATAATTAAAGGTAGTTATTTTCTGAATGATACATTGTGCCCCCATTATATATAAATTATATTCCTCATTATCTAAACCCATTATACACCCAGCATCTGATATTATCTGCACCCATATACACATAACATAGGATGTCTTACATTCTCCACACCTTTTATACACACAGTATGGTTCATATTACCTGCACTCATGATAAAAACAGTGATCACATATTATACCAATCTTACTTGTGAACCAAGCCATCTAATGACATATGATTCGGATGTAGAAACCAAGCAGGGATTGGGATGGGCTGGGTCCATTTAGGTAAGGAAAGACACTCTCTAAAATGTTAATTAAAAATTTGACAAGAGTTACTACAATTGCATACAGCTAACTGCCTCTGACAATGAGAAATTCCTTCACGCCCAGGTTCTGAGCTTCTGATAATCAAAGCTTTACATGATTTATAGCACTTTTACTTAGAAAGTGAAGAGCCAGGCAGTAAACCCAATCTTGTCACTGCTGGATAACAGATGAAACAGTAGCAACCAAGCAAAACATAACTGAGTTCTGTCAGGTCTTCCTATTTCTGCTAATTTGAAAGCTGGAAAATATTACTGTACTCACAAGGAATAAAGTTTGCATGGGAAGGGGTCACTACACCTGGGTAATTTTTTGCCCTATAATGGACCATAGAGAACTAAATCTGCTTTAGAACATTTCTGGTCCTAGTTGCATAAGCCTTTAACTACCCTTCTATCATGTACTGATCTCTGAGTCATTTCCACTGCTGATGTACAAGGCCATAGGTGCACACAGCCCTTGAGGTCCAGTTTCAAAACTGCTGTAGCTGCAGAAGCACACTCACTATGGCAGCGCACAGCCTCTTGGCTGATTTTCTGAGTTCCTATTCCCACTGAAAGAGAGCCACTATAGGCCCACACAAGCTTCTGGGTTAGTTTCAGAGACCTTGTAACTGAAGCTGTCACTATAAGTCCAAGCAGTCCCATTCTTAGACCTATGGTATCCACATGCATCCATCACTATCAATACCATCACCACCACTCACCCCTCTCTCCTTATCAGTAGTTCTGAGCCATTAGTTATAACATAATGAAAAGTATACTTATTTATGACCCTATCTCTAGATGAGATGTTAAACTAAGACCAGATCTGTTTGATTCAGTTGTAGCTCAGGTGGATGTAAAAGATTGCATAGGACCTATTAAAAAGAGTTGGGGTTCTTTATTTATATCTTATTTATATAACATATTATGTACATATTTACATTTGTATCTATTCATAAATGTACATATTTACAAAATTGTACAATTATATACACAATTTTATTTATTACAGAGAATCTATCGTTTTTTATCATTCTTATGCATTCTTATTTAAATTTTACTCCACTTTTTTTCTATAAGCACCATTTAATTTTTCTTAATATTATTGACGATATCCATTTCCAGTGAAACCTAATTTCATTTAATCTCTCATTCCATATTACTCATACTACATTAAACAATTTTTTGTCCATTATTATTTTTGATTCTTTGCTTCTTTTCTTATAATACCCATATTTAGTCTTATTCCTATTTACATTGTTTCTGTCTTTGAAATCTTCAAAAAAAATTTCAACACATACTTTCCCACATATTTTATACTCTTACATTTCAAAAAACATGTTCTGTGCTTTCTTCTTAACCACAGTGACATGTTATTTCACTTTCCTTTTTATGTGGCAATTACCTTTTACTTGTATTTTTTTCCTAATATCTATAAAAAATATTGGCATTCTACTTTATTACACAATTTCTTTCCCTCCTTCTTTCTTTCTTTCTTTTATTGATTTAATATTTTCCTCTGGTAAGTTTTCCCATGAACTGACACAATGCTATCATCTTGTTATGTTTTTATACAATGTTTTTAGATTTTCTTCTTTTTCATCAGGCTTTATTTTCCATGTTTTATCTTTTGTTGATAACTCTATTTCTTATTAAAACATTATTTTATTCTTTTATTTCTTGATAGTTTTCAAAATTCTTCATACTCGTATTTAAATAATCTTGCTACTAATTTCTCATTTTTCTCATTTCTCCATTTCAGTTCTTTATACAAATGTAAACATGTTGCATATAGCACTGGAAACCTAGTCCTCCTTCTTCTTTGTTAATATACAATACTCCCTTTGCGGCTAGGTTTAATCTAGAACCCCATATAAATGAAAAAAAATCCCTTCTAACAATTATTTCTCATATATTTTATATTTTCTGAATCATAAATACACTTGATAAATATATTTTACCAATTAATACTGAATTTATAAATTTCACTTTTTTATTGTAAGTTAATCTACATGTTTTCAGTAAGCAATACATTTCTTATAATTGCTTTAATAATGATTCCCATTGTGTTCTAGTCCCTTCTTTACCAAAATATATATCTAACACAGAGAATTATTTCATTGTAAGTTCTATACCTGCTATTTTTACAGTGTCTCTCATTCCTTTACTTTTATTTTTATTTATTTTTATTTAATCTCGTGTTTATTTCTTTCAAACAATCAGTTACACAAAGTATAGCTTCTCTCATCCATGTACTAGTCTTATTATTTAGAATAATATCATCTGCATATGTCATTAATACTGGAATTTCTACACTTGTTTGCATTGCATATATATATATTTTTTTTACAATTAACCTCACTAACTACCACATTCATAATTATCAAATAAAGTGTTACCCATGGGTCATCCTTATCTTATACCATTAACCATCTCTATTTCTTTATTTAACCATCCTGTTACCATAATTGTTTCATTATTACCATATGCTTTCATATATAGTTTTATTTTATTACTAAAATTGTTCGTCTTCATTAAATTCTATAACATCCCATGTTCTATTGAATCAAGAATTTTATTAATGTTAGCAACCATAAGTTTTATATCCTCTTTTCTCTTTAGAATATCATCCATTTCCCTTACTATCATTAATAATTCTTGACATCCTTTTCCTTTCATACGATATAAGCTTTCGTCCATTATATTCCATCTAATTCTTAAATCTTTTCTTTATTATTTTCATAAATATCTTATAGTCTATATTGTTTCACACTATTGGTCTTTAATTCTTGATGCCTTCTCTTTCTCCTTTCTTCTATACCACCGTTATATTCCAGTACACAATTCTTTATGATTCAAACCTCCATTTAACTACTAATTCAAAACTTGTAACAAATATTCTTTTTACCATTCTCCTAAGTTTTTATACAGTTCAAATCCAATTCTGTCTGAACTTGCAGCCAAATCTATATCTGTTTAAGCACTTTATCCAATTCTTGCAAAGTAATTTATTTTTCAACTTCCTTATTCATTTGTTCTGAGCATTTTTACATCCCATATTTTATTGCATTCTCTCTTTTTTTAAACATTTTTTTCTACATAATTTACTGCAATTTCCATTATTCAAGATTGACTTCTTTTTACCTCTCCTTTTTTATCTTTCATTTCTCTCATTATACTACTATTCTTTTTCAATATTTTATTCAAGTATGCTGATACTTTTTCCTTTTCCATTGTAGTAAATACCTTTGTTTATATAATAATTCATTATTATTTCATATTTTCTTTTACATACTTCTTTATCATAATATTCTTTTTCAACTTTTCTAATTTCTCAAATGCATTCTTATATAACATAAAATACTCTCATAAAATAAAATAGTTAAAATAGTCTCTCTCCATAATTAATTTGTTTCCTTTTTCAATCCATTCTTTATATTTATACTTTGTATACCCTTTCCTACTGTAGTATAATCTTTCTTTTCATTTACTTCCACCCATATTCCCAAATCTGTAAATCCTGTTACAACTCCCTTCTGCTATGCTTATACCTTCGGATATTATCAAATAATACAGCTCAGATTTTAATGAACTTTTTCTATACATCCATACAGTTCCACTCCATATTACAAATTTACCACATTTTGTAATTTTGCTCATTTTTTTTACATTTTCTATTTCTATTTTTTACCCCTTAAATCACAATTGAAATCTCCTGTTATTATAACATGCATATTAAGTACTGCATAATCTAAGATCTTTTGTAATAAGCTCTTTTTCTTTACAAATAACATATGCATATATAGCTATAAGTCTATAAAGTTTTCCGTGCCATCATAAATCTGCAGTAGTTTTCCATTGTAACTAATGTTACAGCTAGTTTCATCACCACTCTAATGCATAATACTTCTCTTTCTAAACAATGATCTTTTCTCAAATTCCATATTATCTCTCCATTCCATATTTTTTTCTGTCTGTAATCTTTATTTGTTAGAAATCTTATATCTTCAAAAACAATTATATCTACA
>NC_056747.1:229042437-229120640 GCF_019279795.1 Protopterus annectens | reverse complement strand
CGTTTGAAACACTGCGAAGTACCCCGGGGCATTTTGTAAAAATCGACTGCCAATCATTAGCAGACCAGAGTTCCGCTGTTGCGACCCCTTACCGGGAAAAGCCGAAAGACCAAGAACAACAACAACTGTATGGTCAATTTTAAGAGAGCTTTGAAACCACATCATTTTGAATCATGTAGCACTTTTCAGTTAACACATTTTGGTGAATTAAACATTGGCTCTAGCTGAATTATTCTCATTAGCTAATAATGATGTGACACCCTAACCCCATGCAAAAATAGGAGAAAAAGAGGGTTTATGCTGTCACCTAAACTACCTTAGCAACTACTGTAACAAGAATATGAAAAAAAATAGTATCACAATTTCTAGGCTTCGCCAAACGGCATAGCCCTCACAACTAAGTCTCAGAAAACACCACCTCATAAAACAGCTAGTTGCTACTTGTCTCATACCAAATAATTGTAAGTAGTATAAAAATTCTATTAAATTGTACATAGAGCAAAACTCATTCAGCTCAACTTGAAATTGTCTGAATTGTGTAGCTTTCATTATGGTTTCCAGCAAGGTTCTGTATCTATTTACTTGTGTATGTGTGTGTGTGTGTGTGTGTGTGTGTGTGTGTGTGTGTGTGTGTGTGTGTGTGTGTGTGTATTTTGCTCTGCATCTGGTCCTACTGTTTTCTGCTGATATATGTATTCACAGAAGATCACAGACATCTGGTTGAGGTTCTCCTCTCAAATATGTTTAATCATCATTTTTAAGAATGTGACTGATGCATATAGCTGAAGTGCAACTCTGTCAACTCTGCCAAAAAACTCTCGAGCTAAGTCTCTACCCAGAATGCCCTTCTCCCTGTTACCTCAGATTGAGTCTGCTATAGAAAAAGTAAAGCCAAGGCCACTTTTGCACAAATACCCTAGGGTACCAGTTAAACCCAAAGCATCCCCCAGGAGCATTTGGAGGGGGAAGGAGGATGGGAAGTGATGAATGAAAAAAGATGAACAATACAGATGGAACATTATGATAAGACATAACTTCTTTATCTGATGTTGTTAATCTTCTTTCCATTCATCACTGATGGGACAGAATCCCAAGCTACTTTGAGGTCCATAGGGAGCCCTTATGGAAGAACATTCCTGAGTACCATTGAGCTGAAGGCAGCTCTCAATCTGAAGACCAAGTCCAATTTGTAATGATTGATAAAGGTATGAGGGCTTAGCCCAAGTAGCTGCTGTGCAGATGTCATCCATGGAAGCCCTGGAATGGAAGGCTACAGATGTTGCCATAGATCTAGTGGAGTGATATTTAGCTTTTGGCATAGGTTCATTATTGAGGAAATAGATGAAAGATATGCAGTCCCTTAGCCATTTTGATAATGTAACCTTGGAAAACAGTCTCTCCCATTCTGAGCTCAGAAATAGCAAAGAAAAGCTGTTCAGATTTATGGAGGGGTTTGGTCCTGTCTAGGTAAAATCTCAATTGTCTATGTACATCTAAGGAGTGAAGGCAATACTCTCCTCTATTGGCAGGATTCGGAAAGAACACTGGTAGATCAATGGTCTGGTTAATGGAGAATTCAGAAATAACTTTGGGAAGGAAGGATGGATTTGTCCAACGTGATACTCTGTCTTTATGAAAGACCAGATAGGGCTTCTTGATACACAATGCTTGCAGCTCCGAGACTCTCCTGACAGATGTAATGGCTACCAAGGACAAGGATTTCCAAGACAAAAACTTTAGGTCACACTTTGCAGCAGGACTAGAGTAAGGTTCCATGGTTCCACAGGCTGACAGGAGGCCTGATATGAGAGGTCCCCTTGAGGAAAGCCTTGCAAAGGCATAACGAGATGAGGGGTGCCATCTATACCACTGTGGAAATTGGAAATTGCCACTAGATGGACTTGTACCATAGAGGCAGAGGCTCCATTATCAAAAAACTTAGTCAAGTATTGAAGCACTGCAGTTACTGGAGCCAAATACGGATCTAGCATGTTATCCTTGGACCAGATGGAGACCCTTTTCCATTTATCCTGATATAGTCTTCTGGTGGATGGTTTGTAAAAGGCCAGAATGGTGTCTCAAACAGGCAAGGAAAGATTAGCTTGTCTGGCGACTAGTGGAAGAGGATAAACTAAGCTGTCAGCTTGAGACTGGATAGATTTGGGTGACTCAACCCTTGGGGGTGAGTAATAAGATGTGGTAGAGGGTTACAGAATCCACAGTGGGTATACTAGGTGAGGCTGAAGGAAGGGAAACCAAACTGGTCAAGGCCAAAATGGGGCTATGAGGATCACCTTGCATCTCAACTGAAGAGCTTTCTTTAGAAATTGTGGGATCAGAGGGATGGATGTATAAGTGTAAAGAAGTCCCGTGGGCCAATCATGGACCAGAGCATCCCTCAGTGACTCTCCCTCCAGGTGAAGTAGGGCAAAATAGCTGCTGCACTTGTTTAATGGGGAGGCGAAAAGATTGCAGCAAGGCTGGCCCCAGTGGCTGAAGATATCTGACGCCACCTCGGGGTTGAGGGACCACTCATGAGGCATTAGGATGCATCTGCTCAGTTTGTCCACAATCACTTTGGAGATCCCCGGGATATGCACTGCTATCAGAAAGCAGTTGGAAGCTATCACCCACTGCCAAATTCGCATGGCTTCTCGACATAGGGGGTAGGACTTGGTTCCTCCTTGCTTGTTGATATACCAGACCACTGACATATTGTTTGATTGAATTGCAACTGTCCCGGGAGGGAGAACCAAATGAAATACCTGCAACGCTAACAGCACAGCTCTCAGTTCCAGAACACTGATATGCAGGTGGGCCTCTGAGGTGGACCATGTGCCTTGGTCACTCTTTCCCTGGAAATGCTCCCCCCACTCGATCAGGGAACCATCCATGGTCACAATGGCTGTAGGCTGAGTGGACTGAAATGGAGGACTCCAAAGTTCTACTTCTGGCCTCATCCAACAAAGGAGGTCCTGTTTTCAGGAGTTGGTAATTTGAATCTGGTAACCGGGGGGGGGGGTTGTTAGTTTGGGAACCATTGACACAGAAGGAGCCATTGCAGAATCCACATTTGTAGCTTTACTAGAGGCACTATTGGGATTGATGCTGCCACAGAACTTAGGGCCTGAAAAACTTCCCTTGCTGAGACTCTTGTTTGAGAGAATATCACCTGGAGTTGAAGCCTCACTCAATGGAGTCTGTGAAATGGGAGTGATACCAGACGAGATTGAGTATTGAACCCTGCTCCAATAAATTTTATTTGTTGTGTAGGGGTAAGGTTTGATTTCTCCCAATGTATCGTTACTCCCAACAATTTTGACAGAGAGAGAGAGAGAGAGAGAGAGAATATAATGCAGTGCTGTTACCAGAAGATGCTCAGTGGGGGCGGTAAGGAGCCAATTGCCCAGATATGGAAACATCCAGAATTATTTTAGTCTTAAGTGAGCTGTTACCACTGCTATTCATTTCATGAACACTCTAGGGGCTGTAGAGAGACTGAATGGCAGGGCATGGAATTGATAATGAATGGCCTCTAGCCAGAAGCGAAACTGACATAGGAGCCATAGTCAAGTCCCCAAATGATGTGGACATCCTACAGAAGGGCCTCGCTGAGACAGATGCCTGGTGTCAGAGCCATGGCCTCAAGCTCAATGCCAAAAAGTGCAGTGTCATCCCCTTTGGTAAAAACTCTGTGAATTTCTGGTTAAAGGCTTATAGTGCATGCATATCTGAACTGCTTCTTACTGAAGTTGGTGCACCTTGTTTGCTGTGGCATAGACTGGATTCAGGCCTGCTGGAGCTAGCTTTGTTTGTGTAACTTGAGCACTAATCCAGGCATTCTCTAAAGTATTCAATTGTATTTATTACTGCTTGGTAGTAACTTGATTAAAGTGTAGCTATCATTCTAAGTCTTTTGGATTAAGCACTTGGGCTTCAGACTAGTCGTTTTACATTAAGAAGGTTTGTGGCATGCACTGTGGTGGCAGGACAGGTAGCTTTCATCCTTCTAAGTTGGGAACTGCTGATTGAGAGCCCAGTGTCTGTTATTCTTAAAGTGTATTAGTTCTGGTTTAAGCACTTGGGCTTCAGGCCAGTTATTTTACATTAAGAAGGTTTGTGGTATGCACTCTTGTGGGAGAAGAGGCTGGACTCTGCCCTTCTGAGCTGGGAATTTCTGGTTAAAGGTTTATAGTGCCTGAATATTTGAACTGTATCTTACTGAAATTGGTACACCTTGTTTGCTGTAGCATAGACTAGATTCCAGGCCTGCTGAATCTAGCTTTGTTTATATGCTTGTTGTTTGTTTGCTTGTTATTTCCCTGGAACGCTAATTCCACCTAATACGTGGCTTCTCAGTGCTTCTGTGGATCAATAGTGATATCTGCATTGCTTACTGTACTTATTTCCTTGTTTCGCTTGAAAGAAAGTTACTGTTTGTCGTTTTTGCATTTAAGTTACCTGTAACACATTGCACTTAAGTTACCTGGCACTTGCTCACTAAAGCAATTATATAAACGTCAGCACTAAAAATTAAAAGCACTACATCCTCACTCCCCACTTTTCAATTATTAAGGAATTCCCAATATTATTCTAGCATGTCCAAAGGTCAGTTGTCAATCTCCTCTCCGGTCCAGCTGGTGAATATGGGAATCTTGAGGCAATGTTACAACTACCTCATGTACACAGACAACCCTCTCCTCCTCCCAACAAATTCCAACACATGTGAGAGATGCAACCATATAGCCAAACTGGAGGCTAAGCTCTCTCAAATCAGTACTGGCATAACCAGTCAGGAGGAGAAGGAAACCACACTCACTACAATTCCAGTCTCACAAAGACCTACCACGACAGCAAACCAAACACATAATCACACAAAAACATACTCGGAGGCTCTAAATAAAGATCAGCCTAAGCAGCAGAGACCTCCAAAGCAGACACCCAAGCAACCGCTACCCCAAAACAAAACACGTGCAACACATATCTCAAAAAGCCAGTGTGCCGAACAGTCACAGCCCTTAAGACTAAACAACAACCTGATACATTTGTAATATGTGACTCTATCATCAGGCACACTGACGTCCCGCTCACCAGGCTGAACAAGGAGAGGGTCATGGTGAGCAGCCTGTCGGGCGCTAGGATCCGCCACCTAACACAAGCACTCAGGTCACTCCAAGGCAAGTACAAATATGACTCAGTCATTGTCCATGCTGGTGTGAATGACCTGAGACGTACCTCCCTGGACTACATGAAAAGAGACATAAAGGATCTCTCTGAGCATGTATCCCAGGCCAGTATGACCCTGACCTTGAGTAGCATCTTACCCTCACCAAGAATGATGCCACAATATGAAGACAAGATGATCAATTTCAACAATTGGCTTAAGTACTGGTGCCATTCAAAGGGGATCCAATGCCTGTCAGCTTGGGATGATATGCTCGATAAGCCACAATGCTTCGCTAGGAACAGCTTGCACCTGTCACCCCTGGGCTTTTGGATATTGGAAAAGGCTCTTGCTACCCCCATAGTGCCTTTTTTATGCAAGGCTCAAAAGACAAACCCACCTCCATAGGTATCACAAGGGATAAGAAACTAAGAGTAATGCTACTCAACGCGAGAAGTCTAAACCTCAAGATGCACGCACTCGAAACTCTCCTTAGCATGGAGAACATCGATATCTGTGCAGTAACAGAAACCTGGTTCAGGGCTCCCTAGAGCACCCCAGCACTGCCAGGTTATACCTCATACCATGCTTTTCGGCCCCAAAACTTGGACCGAACCACAAAAGGAGGGGGAGTATCGATATTCATCAAAGATACCCACACCTCCAGGTTGGTGGCAAAGCACGAAGCATCAGAGACTATCCATGTGCAAATAACAGTGGGTAAAACTGCCTTCCAGTTTATAGCTTGCTACAGACCACCCTCCCAAACCCAGGAACCCCACTCGGCCTTCCTGAGAACACTGGAAAATATGAAGGTCTCTCCAAACACCATTATATTGGGCGACTTCAACTACCCAAACATAGACTGGGAGCATTACTCTAGCTCCAACACCCTAGCCCAAAGGTTCCTAGAATTTATAAAACATACTGGACCTGATCATCACCAACATGGGGACTCTATGCTCCAAACCATAAGTGTATCCCTCACTGGTAAGATCAGACCATAAACTAATCTCACTGGATATTCACATCCCGACCCCACCCCCTGCCCAGAAAACCACAGTGAAAAACTTCTCTAAAGCAAATTTCACACTCCTCAAAACAGAGGTGGAATACAGCAAAGCCCCCGGGCCTGTGGAAAATACGGGCCAAAATGACAAAAAATACACTGAACCCACAGACATTGCCAACATCCTAGCTGACAGGTTCAGCGCAAACTCCCCCCCCCCCACCAAAAGGGCAAATATCTATCCCAGCAGAGTGCTGCCCCCCTGACATCTCAGATGCTCAGGTAAAAGCCGCCCTCTCCAAAGCAAAAAACAGAGCATCAATGGGACCAGATGGTGTCCCGGGCTGTGTCCTACATAAACTCCAAGAAGAGCTAAACCCAAACATAAAACTACTGTTCAATCTCAGCCTTACTACAGGATATGTGCCCAAAGAGTGGCGTACAGCAACAGTGGTCCCTCTCCATAAAGGTGGTGCCTCAACGGATCCTGGAAACTATCGCCCCATAAGCCTGACTAGCTTGGTCTGCAAAGCTATGGAAAGGATCATCATGGACCTCATAAATAAAGATATTGGGGACCTACAGACACTGGATCCTACCCAGTTCGGTTTTGTTAAGGGCAGATCCTGCCTCTTAAACCTGGTTGATTTCTTTGAAACAGTCACCAAGGTGATTGACGAGGGGTAGGTGGTCCACACAGCCTACCTGGACCTCGCAAAAGCCTTCGATACAATACCCCACTCAGGCATTATAGATAACTCACCAGCTTAAATATAAACCCCTATGTCACTAGATGGATTGCAAACTGGTTCAAGGACAGAACCCACATGGTTAGAATTGCTGGAGCCATGTCAGACTCCAAACCAGTTACAAGTGGTGTCCCACAAGGCTTAGTCCTGGGACCTCTCTTGTTCGGTATATATTTCTCAGAGGTACAGGCCAACACGGAAGGACTGTGGCTGACAAAGTTCGCAGATGACTGCAAACTGGGCGCCATAATTGACTCTCCAGCCGACACAAGCATCCTCCAAAAGGGCCTCATAGAAACAGACAACTGGTGCCAGAGCCATGGCCTCAAGCTAAATGCCAAAAAGTGTATAGTCATCCCCTTTGGCAAAAACAAAGTGCCCACAAATGACCACGTAGGTGGTAATCCATTAAGTACAGAAGAAGTAATTAGGGACCTGGGGACCCAAGTTGTTAGCAATCTCTCATTTGACAACCACGTGGCCAAAGTGGTTAGAAAAACATTTTATATAGCCCACCTAATCATGAAGGGATTCACATCTAGATCAGGGGAGGTCATCATGCCTCTTTACTCATCCCCCATCAGGACCATAATTGAGTACAATGCCCCTTTTGGGATGTACCTTACCAGACACCTGCAGCAACTGGAAAGACCCCAAAAGTACCTCACCAAGAGGATCAAAGGGCTCAAACAGATGCCATATGCTGCCCGGTTAAAGAAACTCCAGCTCTACTTAGTGGCACACCACCTGTTCAGAGGTGATCTGTGCCTGACATATAAAGCCATGTCCATCCCAGAATTAATGGACATGCTGCACCTCTTAAAATCCAAATCCCATCGAGCTACGCACTCGAGAGACTTGAACCTCAGCACTGAAATAAATAGGACATGCTGGAGGGACAGATTCATAACCCAGAGGCTCCCTTCACTCTGGAATAAAATCCCAGTCCAGGTTAGGCAGAGTCCCTCATTGACTCTCTTCAAGAGGAATCTTGATGAGTGGATGGGCGATCGTAGGTTTACTCCAGGTATCACTTCTGTGTCACTGTTAGACAGAGGCACAGTATACTAACCTCGAAAAAGGGCATAGCAAAATAAATTTAAAATGGGTGGCGAAAGCCAAACACATTCTGGCTAGGCTTATAAATGCCCTAGGGCAGATAGCCTAGTATGAACCTATGAACTACCACATAGACAGCAATCTACTTAACACTGAATGTGAGATAAGAGACCTTGGGACCCAGGTGGACAGTAGTCTCTCCTTTGATAGTCACATCACCAAAGTAGTCTGGAAGTCCTTCTATGTGGCACACCTCATCATAAAAGGGTTCTCATCCAGGAAAAAAGTGGTCATTGCTCCCCTCTACTCGACTCTCATTAGACCCATTATAGAGTACAATGCCCGTTTTGGAATGTACCTCACAAGATATCTGCAGCAGCTGGAAAGGCCACAGAAGTACCTCACAAAGAGGATTACTGGCCTCAAACAAATGCCCTACACTGACCGCCTCAAAAAACTCCAGCTTTACTCCATAGCATATCGCCTACTCCGAGGTGATCTCTGCCTAACATATAAAGCTAAGTCAAACCCAGAGCTGTTGGACATGCTACACCTAAACAAATCCAAATCCCTCTGAGCTACATGCTCTAGGGACCTAAAAATTGTCACCACAATAAACAGGACATGCTGGAGGGATAGATTCCTGCCCAGAGACTTCCCATACTCTGGAATAAGCTACCCATCTATGTCAAGCAAAGTTCTTCATTAGCACTCTTCAAGAAAAATCTTGATGAGTGGATGGGAAATAGGAAATACATCCCAGAGATCACTTCTGTGTCTCTGTTCGACAGTGGTACAGGAAAATAACTTTCTTGGGTGGCGTTAGCCAGGGAACCTTGCTGGCTAGGCTTATGTAGGCCCTTGGGCTGACAGCCTAGTACCTACCTATGAACCTATGACTCCTGGAGCATTTGTCCATCTTGATGTGGTAATATGCATCTCGGAGATCTATAGAGCACATCCAATCACCTTCTCTTAAAAATTGGAGAATGGACTGAATTGTGACCATCCAGAATTTGGTTTGGGTGACAAACTTGTTTTAGCTGCTATGATCCAAAATGGATCTCCAGTCCCCTGTCTTTTTTGGCAGCAAAAAGAAGCTTGAGTAAAAACCGGATCCTTGCTGGTCTGGTGGGACTGGTTGGATGACTCTTTTGAGACAGCTTTATAATCTCTGAAGCTGCTTCTTCCCTTTGACTGGGTGTAACATTGGGAAGTTTTCCTTGAAAAGTTTGGCTGGCAAGAAAGGGGAATGGTTTAACCTCTGGTGATGATACTCTGCACCCAACGATCGGTGGTGTTATATTGCCAGGCAGCTTGATGCAGAGAAAAATGACCCCCGACTGCTTCCAAAGGTAAGCAATTGAGCTGCCCCTCAGGAGTGCTGATAAGCCTGTCCAGAGAAGGAGTCCCTGGAGCCTTGGTTATGAAGACCCCTCCTGCCTCTATAGGGGCATCTTCTGGAATTGTTTCCCCCTCTGTCTCTAGGGGTATCATCACCATGTGTGGCACGGGAAGGCCCCTGAGATTTCTTAGGCCACATTTTCCCACTTTTCTGATTCCTTGAGAAGGTACATTGAGTGTTGGAAAACCATAGGCCTACGGCATACAGGGTCTTTCCTTCTTGCTCGCACCTGGCTAGTGTATTCTTCACTTTGGAGCAAAAAAGGGACAATGCTTCAATGGGAGCATTCAGAAAGGAAGACTTGAAGGAATCCATGAGGTCACAAATGCGCATCCAGGTATGACGCCTCATAACAGTGCCCAAACCCACTGCTCTAACCGACCCTTCGGTCGCATGTGACAGCATTCTCATGGATGAGTTGGATATTGATTCCAGGGTTGCGAGCTGTGAGGCCACTTTGTCCCTGACCTCATTAAACAACTGTCCTGTGAGCGTCCCAGAGAGTTCGGAGATCAAGTCCCTCTGGAGCCTGATAAAATGTGCCAAATAATTCAGGGACCATATAGCAAAGGTCCCTGATGTAAAAACACACATCCCAAGTCTATCCACCACCAGGGACTCCCTTTAGGTGGGTGGACAGTGGGACTTTCCTCAGCTAAGTCCTTTTTGTGGCCGCAGCCACCACTATAGCATCAACTGGTAACCCTTTGGACCAATGCGGGTTCTCCTCGGGAGTGGAAAGAATTTTGTCTGGTCTCAGAGGGATCACCTTAATGGAATCAAGGTTCTTCCAAGTGTGCTGCACAACAAGCTGGATGAGCCTGTCAGCAGCGGGGTCACTCAAGAGGTAGAAGGCCAGGCATGAAAAGCCTGCAGGAACATGGACTCTTCAGATGAAGAGATGAAGGGCTTCCAGTCCCCTCTCTGCTTTAACATTTCCAGAATGTCTCCAAAGGAGACATCATCAGGAGGTGACCATGGGGACCTTTCACCATTATCGTAATCCGTATCTTCCATTAAGGACTCCTTGGGTGAGTCCATGTGTTTCCTCTTGTACGTCTTCTTTCATGGGAGCTCATTGATGGGAGTCTCTGAGGAGGACTCAGATGAGTGGGTACCCTGAACAGGGGTGTCTTGTGGCTTCTGTGCCTGGTGTCCCAGGGGTGCTCTGTGACAGCTGAAGTTCAGGGGGTGAAAACTGGAGATACGACATCAAAAGAGTGCTGCCAGAAGCAAGATCCCGCTCCATTGCATGGAAGGCAGGCCCGCCCGAAGAGGTGTGGGAGCCTGGAACCAAGAAAGACAACCTCGGGACCGGGGTCACACCCCGTTCCGAAGAACCCAACCCCACGGATGGAGCCTCAAGCAGTATTGGCATGGACGTGGCTATCCACGCTGAGGATGGACCCGAGGAGAGAGGCTCCTCCATACCCCGGGCCAATGCACCCGTCCCCCAATCCCCAGATTGAGGAAGGACTGGTTCAGTGGGAACTGAAGATCAAAAGGACACACTTGGAGCTGGAGTGAAATGCACAGTCGGCACTGAGATGATGGGTTCCAAGAAGGATGTCAGAGCAGAAGGCTTTGGAAAAAAGATGGTCGAAGGAGGAGTGCAAGATGGTGTCTGTTGATAAGTCAACCAAAGTCCTGCAGGTGGATGGGTCTTAGAAAGTGTAGGGATCCCCCTGGCTAACAATAGCTGGTCTACAAGACACACCACATCATGTTCTGACAGGCTCCTGGTGGAGCTATTGGATACTCTGGACGGGGAATCAGGACATTCAATGAAGGGGCTATACACTTGGCCGTGAAACAGATCTACAGAACGGGAGTATCAGGACCATGGTGCAAGGTCTGCTGGCACAGAAGTCTGTAGTTTAGAGACCGGAAGTAAAGGGGTCAAATCCAGTGAGGTTGGTACAACACCCTGTGCTGAAGTGGCACTCAGAGCCAAAAAGGTCGGTTCCAAAATGGAAGCTAATGGAGTAGTCAAAGGTGTGCCTTGAGCCTAAGTGGCCACAGGTGCTGAAGTCAAAATAGGCATAGTAAGGTCTATGATCAGTGCCAAAGGCAGGACTGGTGCCAAAATTGGCGCCGGTATCGAAGATTTTGAGATGGTTGGAGCAGAGGAAGATGAAGCCATAGAGGCAGATTTATGCTCCGAAGTTGACTTTGGGACCTTTGATTTCCCAGGCTTGCTCTGATCACCTGATGGTGAAGAAGGAACAGAGTAGGATTTTTTTTGTCCTTAGTAGGAGGGGTTGAGACCTCCATCGCAGAAATTGCCTCTGAGAAGGGAAACTTGAGTAAACCTTTCCGAATGAGTTTATTTTTGCACTCATTAAAAGTGCGTTGGCTGAAACTCTAACAAATGTCACACGGAGGCTGCACCAAAAGGTGGGGCACTCCCAAACAGTATACGCAGTCATCATGAAAATCACTATTAGGTAACTTGCCAACTGCATAATCCAACTAGAATGAAGTTAACTCCGTTCAAAAAAGTCACAAATATAACAATACACCGATATGTAGAGAAAAAGATGGAAACTCCTTAATAAAAGCCAAAGCTAATAGGTTATCCAGGAGAGACAATACTAACAATGGTACTGAAGAAATACCACAAGGGTATGGAAGGAAAGGCCGTACCAACAATGGTACTTGAAAGTTTACTAACGGTAACAACAGGTAGAGAGAAAAAAAACAAGGTTAGGCAGAAGAAAAGGCACTGGAAATACTAATCACTTAAAATATGAAGATATCAAAAATATTTCACACAAATATCAAAAGACTTCCAATTAGCCGACAGCTCTACTGAAACGCAGCTTTACGGCTACGCGGCAAACAAGATCTGAGGTAACAGGCAGAAGAGCATTCTGGGTAGAGACTTAGCTTGAGAGTTTTTTGACTGGCGCAAGCTTGGTAAAAAGGACAGCTCTGTTCCAAGGGCTCAGAAACAAACCCATCAGTGGTGAATTTAAAGAAGATTAACATCAACAGATCAGTAGTTTGCTGGATGCTTTCATTTTGGATACATCGGTCAGGAACTTTAATGTTCAGATTCATTCAGATTAATGTTCAGATTCATTCAGATGTTCTTATCATAGTTCTATTTCCATCATTTGTCAATAAAATATAAACTGTGGACCTGTTTATTAATAGTTAATCACTTTTCCAAGCAATGGAGATTACTCTTCTGTCAAAATTAAACTCTGTAACCTGGGACTTTCTCACATCTGTCCTTGAAACTTTCAGAATTTTAAGATTTAGGATATGTTATTTTTTTAAGATCAAGAAGGCTTAAAGGTAACACATTTTCCTTGCTTTCCTGAACTCTTACAGAATGGTGCAATAATGGAGATAATTACTGGAAAAGGTAGAAATAATCTTAGGATGCAGACATTATAAAGACTTCTTTAAGCAGAAAAGGACATGAATAATTTGTCTCAAAGGTGAGGAAAATCAACATTCCATAGGACTGAATAGATTTTTTTAGCATGTCAGCCTGCCCCTTCTTAAAACCTATCACAGACCTGACAGAAGGTACTGCAATTAACTTCAGTGAAAATAATTAAAGTGTCCACTTACATCAGTTTAATTAATCTTAGATACACTTCTGTCTCAAATGCATTAGCACCAAAAGTTTCAGCTGCTAATAACAATAGTCAGAATGCAGCACAGGTCATTGTGGGACCAAATTGGTTTTCTTCTACTTTTTACTTTACTGCAATTGCCATAAAATCCATCTGGAAGTTTCTAGAGAAACTTAAGGTTAAAGGAAGTCACCCACAGGATGACTTTCATCCATAATTTCAAAAACAGTTGTGCTCATAATTACTGAGCCTTAGGCCTAGATCATCAACCTTCTCATATCTCTCCTTGTATTGTCCATTCACCATTATAATAGGAAACAATTATAGTACTAACTAAATTGCTTTGTCCTGCAGTTCATGACCAGATGCTCATCTGAAAACAGAGCAGCTTCCCAGGTATTAGAAAAGTTAGTTTAAAGCATCTTATTGATTTTTGTTACAAGCACAAGTTTAGAGAAGGCTTCAGTAGCAATTGCTAGTGAACAGTCAGTGTATATACTAATATGGTGAAAGGCTTATTCATTGCATCCATGTATGTAGACTTAAAGCAGTCTTCTTAAATCAACCACACATTACTGCTGACAAGACTTAAAAGACATGGTTTTAGTGAGGGGCCTTGCCAACTTTTACACAGTTATCTTGATGAATGACTCTTCAAGAAGTGATGACTGGGACAAGATCTGATCTGCTTAAGCTTCAGCACAGTGTCCTACACAGTATATACTTATAGTGTCTTCTGATTATTTATATTTGATGTAACACAGAACGAACCTGGAGTTTTGAAGATTAGTTTCTGAAAAGATAGTGGCCGCAATAAAAATCTAAACCACAAGACATTGTCTTACCTGCAGCAGTATTGTCTGTTTACAGTAGGCTATTCAGTAAGGAGAGAAACACAGAGGGGAATGAACAATGCCCATAATTACAACAAGGACATTCTCAAAAGCTACAATCTGGTGCCAGATACTGTAGTGTAATGTGCACTGCAGATAAGAAAAGACTAATTTATAACTATGTCCAGCGGTGAGAAACCTAGTGCTCAGAACCATCGCCAGACTATGTAAACTGCAGTATCATTCTGAAACCACAGGAAAAGCACATTTACTAGGGCAGTAAAAAAAGTCAAGTGCTGGTGACCTAGAGGAATTCATACATTTCTTGTATAAAACACAAGAGTAGAGAATAGCAGTGGCTGGAGACTTAAATTTACCAGAAACAGGCTGGAATAATATTGATTCAACATTAGTAAGGAAATTATTCACAATGTTTGCTCAGGAGCAACAATTGCTTCATACAGTAAAAAGCCAACCAGGGAACAGAACATACTAGACAGTCTCTGGATTCCTAAACAAATTACTGTTACTTCATGTCAGGTTTTACCCCCACCTTTTTTCTGCTTTAAAAGTGTTTTTATTCTTGTATCTGCTTTAACTTTTGAAAAAAACAAACAAAAAATCCTCTCTCTGTACTTGTTTCCAGCATTTCTACAGCTAGTAGAGTCTGGTTTGCAGACCTTGCTGAATTCTTGGCTGTTTGTAAGTTCTGTGTTGCCCAGACCTTCCTAAGATAGAGGGAAGCTTCTCTATTCATCAATGAGAGTGGTGAGCTGTAAAACAGCATATCTGTCACCTGAGGGAGTGGTTTCAGCTCAGAATCTGTAGTTTTATTGGCCGTTTCGAGCTATTTCTATTCCTTTCATCTTTCTGTTTAAAAACCCATGTTTGGGGGTTTTGCGCATCACACAGTGGTGTTTAACTGCGGTTAAACTATTCTCGGTGCCAGAAAGTCTGCTCTTCAGATTTTCCCTTAGAAATAGCCAGTCTCCTAGTTTTAGCACTCTAAACAGTTTCTGTTCTATTGAACTAGCCAGTCTTTTAGTTTTAGCACTCAAAACTGTTCTGTTCCCTTGAAGTAGCCAGTTTTCTAGTTTTAGCACTCAAACTGTTCCTTGTGCTCAGCACTTGTCCAAATCTCGCTGCAAGCACTAAATAATCTACAAATTACTGCAGCACTCAACTTTCCTCACTAATCAAGAGGAAATCAGTCCCAGTACTTAAATAAATAAGCACTAACCAGGCATATCCAAGGGTCAGTTCCTGGTGTTTTCTCCTGTCCACTTGATGAATCTGGGCATCTTGGGGCAATGTAGCAATTGCCTCATGCACACTGACAACCCTCTCCTCCTACCACCCAACACTACAACCTGTGAGAGATGTACTTATATAGCCAAGCTCTCTCTAGCCAAGACTGGACTAGACAGTCAAGAGGAGAAGGTTAACATCATACCGCACTCAACACATAGTCCATCAAAACCTGCATGACCCAAACCCACAAAAAACACACATCCACATTCGCGGCGGTTCTCAATAAAAATCTGCCCAAACAACAGAAACCTCCAAAGCTAAAACGCAAGCAGTCACCACCCCCAAACACTACCTGAATGACACATCCATTTAAAGGAACCTAGAATACTGGGCTGAACCTGAGGTGTTTCATCAGTTTTTTAAGGTGTCTGTATGCCTTGAAGGCCTTAGGGCAATAACATAGCATACTGAGTTATGAACCTATGAACTTACTCCTCTGACTTTGATTTTAGTGGTGGGCAAAACAATAGAGGCAGTCCTGTAGTCAAAGTTTATGAGGTTACTGAGGTAAAAACAAGTCACTTTGAATTCCAACATGAATTCACTATAGGTTGAATTTTTCACCTTAACCTGATCCAAGTCGTATGACATGAGAACTATGGAGATAGAGACAGTTGACCATATGGATGTAAACTGTAGGGGGGGGGGGGTCAGTCCTGTTTCTGCATTATTAAATGTATGTACATTTGACATAATGCAGTGTATGGAAAATGGATAAGTATCAATGCTGAAGATATAACGGTTGGAGGTGTTGCGGACAGATGGATGAGGAGGATAAGTGCCATGAGGGAAATGAGGACTTATCACTTTTACACTATTGGTGCCATTCTCCACCATCTTATTCCTGACTGCACCTTTCTGCTGTTTTATTCACAAACCTCTGACACATTAAAAGCTCTTACAGTGGACAGCTTACTTTGTCATAATTTCCTTCAATTATTCCAGGGTCCCAAATATATCTTCCCTTTGTCTGAAGCTGCTTTGCTTGTACAGACTGAGAGTTGCATGCTATATGATGCAGAGTAAATTAGTGAAAGGCTTCATGCCATAAAACAGAATCCTGTTTCTGAGGCCATAAGATTACAATGACACTGCATAATGCAGAGAAAAACATTTCCACGATTCATATCCTGTCTGCATTACCTGTGTCTATATTGGTACCAGCGTGGTACCTTCTTAGCTAGTAGTCCGCATATGTGAATGCAGATACTAGAAGTACAAGAAACCAAATGTACAATCATTGCTAGGGTGCTTGTGTCTTGTGTGTCTCCTCTGATTCAGGGTATGAGAGATGGAGCTTCATATGAAGAAGAGGTTTTGTGTGTGTGTGTGTGTGTGTGTGTGTGTGTGTGTGTGTGTGTGTGTGTGTGTGTGTGTGTGTGTGTGTGTGTAGCCTTATCACAGTCTAACTATATTACAAACTATTCACTACTGCTGACACTGATCATATCAGATCATGACCACATGGACCATTCCTTTTGTTCTTCTGCACCAAAACCAATATGGTACTATATTTCTATTATCATTTGTAACTGTCAATCCTTTAGTCCTAACATAATTCCAGTGTTGCCTGTCTTCTATATGTGGGAGACAACCACTGCTCTCCTTCAGACCAGCGTTTGTATGCACTGATTCAGTTCCACATATTTTTCTCAAAAGATTTGGTAGCCCCAGTCCTTGTTCATACATAATATAGTGAAGTAAAAGAGGAAGTGGGTTGGTGGTATCAAACAGCAGTGTATTAGAAGTTGTTTGATGATGATAAGCTTGCAAATAAGAGTGTCTTCCAAATCTATGGTGTGGTGTACAATTTTTGTTTATTTTCCTGCCATTATATTCATCAATATAGACCATACTATGTGGACATGCCAGAACTGATAGCACTGGAACGATTAAGTGCTTATTATAAGCACATGCCAGTACTGAGTGCACTCCTTATTATAAGCATGCCAGCACTGACTGCACTGCTTATTATATGCACATGACTGCACTGCTTATTATAAGCACCTGACTGCACTGCTTATAAGTACAATCCTGCACTGACTGCACTCCTTACTACAAGCACATGCTAGCACTGAATGCACTGCTTATTATAAGCACATTCCAGAACTGACTGCACTCCTTACTACAAGCACATGCTAGCACTGAATGCACTGCTTATAAGCACATTCCAGCACTGACTGCACTGCTTATTATAAGCACATGCCAGCACTGACTGCACCGTTTCCTTTTACACTGCAGTTAGGGGGATGGGATGGGTGCTTATTATAAGCACATGCCAGGAATGGTAGGACTGTTCCCATTTACAGGTCAGTTGGGGGATGGGTGCTTACAATAAGCACATACTAGAATTGACAGTCCCGTTCCCATTTACAGTGGAGTGAGATGTGGGTGCTCAGTATAAAACACATGCCAGGAATGGCAGCACTGTTCCCATTTATAGTGCAGTGGGAGATGGGTGCTTACGATAAACACATGCTAGAACTGACAGCCCTGTTCCCATTTACAGTGGAGTGGGGGTGGGTGCTCACTATAAAACACATGCCAGGAATGGCAGCACTGTTCCCATTTATAGCGCTGTGGGAGATGGGTGCTTATTATAAGCACATGCCAGAACTGAGGGCATTATTCCCATTTACAGTACACTTGAGAATGGGTACTTACTGACTGATTTTCTGTTTTAGTAATGGATCTTTAAATTCTTGTTTTGTGCTACCACAGATTTCTTTCTCATTTATCCTGTAGGGACATGGGAACAATATTGGGCATGTGATCACATGTCCTAACATGGTCTACTTCAGAAGACTGACAAACCAAAAAACTGAATCCTAAATGATTGAAAATTCAAAATACTGAATACATTTGTAATGCAGGGGACAAACCCCCATGCACCCCCCCACTCCCTGCTAACTATATATACCAACTGCAAGATCACACAACAGTGGAGAAGGGGCAAATTCCATCATTCAGTATTTTGAATTTTCAGTCTTTTGGGATTCAGTCTTCTGAAGTAGACCCGTCCTAAGCACATGCAATGAAGTTCACAGATTAGTACTAGGCTAGTTGCCCTTAAGGGGTATTTTAAGCCTAGCCAATTACCCTATGTGAAAATCAAACCCTGAACATTGTGTTCTTAAGGTAAGCACCTTAACCATTTGCCAATCTCCCATCATCTTTAACATATACCTTTGAGTATATTTAAAAGTACTTTCCACATTTTACCAGTACTTAATAGTGTCCAGCTCCCAAAACAACTAGGGCTGTATATGATAACCTTGGTATAAATTATGTCTACCTGTTAACCCTGGTGTAAATTGTCTGCCCATTACCTCTGGAGTAAATTATGTCTGCCCATTACCCCTGGAGTAAATTATGTCTACCCATTACACCTGGTGTAAGTTATGCCTATCCATTCTATCATAAAGGTAGACAAACTACTACTTTGCTTGACCTGTAGTGGTAACTTGTTTCACAGGCAGGGAATACGTAATGTTAGGAATCTCTCTCTCCCACAAGTCTTGTTTATTGTTGATGTTAATTTAGCCCCTTTTTTCTTTTTCTTTTTCTTTTTAAAAATAAATGTAGCGCTATAAACAGTGAAGTTTCATCTTCTGGTCAAAATCTCCCATTCCTTTGTAGTTTGTTTCTCATTATTACAACTCAGATACTATCAGATGTGTTCAAATTTCTTTGTGTGCTAGTGCACACTATCACAAAGTCCACCTGTTATTTAATACTTAATATATCTTACATTATTCTGGTGTTTTATTCTTGTTAAGGAAAAATCATTTTGCCTTCCTTCTAACCATCTGTGAAATAAAGTTAAACAAGTACATAACAACCACTATATCCTGAAGAGGGTTCGTTCTGGTCACTATAAAGTGACACAAAAAGTACAAACAACATGAATTCTTTATGAATGTAGGATCTTTAGGCATTGAGATACAAAATCTTCAAAGTAATGCTCAGGAAAGTTATGAATCTCACATAGGAAAGATCTATTTTTCTAGGGTTAACAAAATCCTGAATGTTTACATTATATGAAAATATGGCACAAATCTACAAGTACTATGCCTTATTAATCTTCTTCTGTCTTAAATGTAATGTTACTTTATATAATTACAGTAAAATTTACCTAGGTGTGGTACTCACCCTTATGACTTACTTTTTTTTAAGCATCTTTAAAAGCTCAGTACAGCAGAGTGCCACTCTTAGCTATCTGTTATTTGATCTACTTTCCCATTTTGGATATCCTCAGACACCCCCCCTTCAGTAAGCTGGGTATTAATAGTATGGCACTTAAAATATGTGTCAGGATTAACAATGCAGCAGTATGGAGAAAGTAGAAGGCCTACCATTTGCTATGTGATTAGGATATATAGTGTAGTAAAATCATCAATTCTGCCACACAGATGTATAGCAAGCCTTTATCACACCCATACCTTTAGCTATTTGCTGTGGTTTGTTTCAGTTAAACACATTCATTCCTTTACAAGAAACTGAGCAATTCATATGGTGTTCAGTCCTTCATTCTATCCTTTTTTCCTTCTTTCAGAGGCACTCCAAATGATTCAGAACCAAAATGTCTGTAGCCCATCTTCATTTAAACTTTATTATCTGTACTCTCTCTATCTTTCTCTGTCTCACTGCCTCTCTCACTCTCTGACACACACACACATTCATTACGGAGTCTTCTATTTAGTCACCCAAGCTTTGATTATAGCTATCCATTCTACGGCTGTAACAGCTGGGATGGTTTGGAATCATGAAACAAAACAAAACCAAACAAAAAAAATCTCAAAACCACAAGGGAGTCTTTAATAATAATAAAAAGCTCAAACCCACCAGGAAGTCTTTATTAATACAAAAAAGCTATTTTTTGGATATTTTGTATCACTGTCTTTGTGGAATTTGAGGATTCATAGATAACATTTAATTTATGGCATATACCTTTGATCTAATGGTTAACAAAGCAGGGTTTGTTAAAGAAATACACTAATGAACTATTGCCTTCTTCATATGGGATGGTGACTCTCTGCTTGAACGTCCCATATTTAAAGCGGTATGTGTTTAAATATTTAACATGTGAACATGGCAGGTGAAGAAGTTCTGCATAACACTTGCTGAGTGATGTTCTGCAGTAACAACACAAGCACTTAGGTCTCTCCAAGGCAAGTACAAATATGACTCAGTCATTGTCCATGCTGGTGTGAATGACCTGAGATATACCTCCCTGGACTACATGAAAAGAGACATAGAGGAGCTCTCTGAGCATGTAACCCAGGCCGGTATGACCCTGACCTTGAGTAGCATCTTACCCTCACCAAGAATGATGCCACAATATGAAGACAAGATGATCAATTTCAACAATTGGCTTAAGTATTGGTGTCATTCAAAGGGGATCCAATGCCTGTCAGCCTGGGATGACATGCTCGAAAAGCCATGATGCTTCGCTAGGGACGGCTTGCACCTGTCACCCCTCGGCTTTCAGATATTGGCAAAGGCTCTTGCTACCACCATAGTGCCTTTTTTAGGCAAGGCTAAAAAGACAAACCCACCTCCATAGGTATCACAAGGGATAAGAAACAAAGAGTAATGCTACTCAATGCCAGAAGTCTAAACCTCAAGATGCACACACTCAAACTCTCCTTAGCATGGAGAACATCGATATCTGTGCAGTAACAGAAACATGGTTCAAGGCTGCTGAGAGCACTCCAGCACTACCAGGTTATACGTCATACCATGCTTTTTGGCCCCAAGACTTGGACCGAACCACAAAAGGAGGGGGAGTATCAATATTCGTCAAAGATACCCACATCTCCAGGTTGGTGGCACAGCACGAAGCATCAGAGACTATCCATGTGCAACTAACAGTGGGTAATACTGCCTTCCAGTGTATAGCCTGCTACAGACCACCCTCCCAAACCCAGGAACCCCACCCGGCCTTCCTGAGAACACTGGAAAATATGAAGGTCTCTCCAAACACCATTATATTGGGTGACTTCAACTACCCAAACATAGACTGGGAGCATTACTCTAGCTCCAACACCCTATCCCAAAGGTTCCTAGAATTTATAAACTCAAATGCTATGGAACAACTTGTTATCACTCCCACAAAAGGGGAAAACATACTGGACCTGATCATCACCAACATGGGGACTCTATGCTCCAGACCAGAAGTGTATCCCTCACTGGTAAGATCAGACCATAAACTAATCTCACTGGATATTCACATCCCGACCCCATCCCCTGCCCAGAAAACCACAGTGAAAACTTCTTTAAAGCAAATTTCACACTCCTCAAAACCGAGGTGGAATCCTTCAAATCCCCCTGGCCTGTGGAAAATACGGCCCAGACTGCAGAATCCTTTCTAAATACATTCTATGAACACCTTCAGGAATGCATGGATCATGCAATCCCAAATAAAACCAAGACCCAATCTTCCAAAGGCAGACGTCCTGTCTGTTGGACCCCAGCCATAAACAAACTATACAATAGAATGAGGAAGCTACTACATGAGAGAGTAAAATCCCAAAAAGGGAAGGCATCTCTGATCAGTATTAGTAAAAAACTACGGGCACTCATAAAATCGTCTAAGGCCAGCTTTGAGAGAAAAATTGCACAGGACACTAAGGATAATCACAAGGCTTTCTTTAGTTACGTTAGGAACCTGGGTGGGAATTCCCAGATATGCTCAGAATTAGTCCAAAATGACAAAAAATACACCGAACCCAGACATTGCCAACATCCTAGCTGACAGGTTCAGCACAAACTTCTCCCCCCCCTCCCCACCAAAAGGGCAAATATCTATCCCAGCAGAGTGCTGCCCCCTGACATCTCAGATGCTCAGGTAAGAGCCGCCCTCTCCAAAGCAAAAAACACAGCATCAATGGGACCAGACGGTGTCCCGGACTGCATCCTACATGAACTCCAAGAAGAGCTAAACCCAAACATAAAACTACTGTTCAATCTCAGCCTTACTACAGGATATGTACCCAAAGAGTGGCGTACAGCAACAGTGGTCCCTCTCCACAAAGGTGGTGCCTCAATGGATCCTGGAAACTATCGCCCCATAAGCCTGACTAGCTTGGTCTGCAAAGCTATGGAAAGGATCATCATGGACCTCATAAATAAAGATATTGGGGACCTACAGACACTGGATCCTACCCAGTTCAGCTTTGTTAAGGGCAGATCCTGCCTCTTAAACCTGGTTGATTTCTTTTGAAACAGTCACCAAGGCCATTGACGAGGGGAAGGTGGCCCACACAGCCTACCTGGACCTCGCAAACCCTTCGATACAATACCCCACTTGGGCATTATAGATAAGCTCACCAGCTTAAATATAAACTCCTATGTCACTAGATGGGTTGCAAACTGGCTCAATGACAGAACCCACATGGTTAGAATTGCTGGAGCCATGTCAGACTCCAAACCAGTTACAAGCGGCATCCCACAAGGCTCAGTCCTGGGACCTCTCTTGTTCGGTATATATTTCTCGGAGGTACAGGCCAACACGGAAGGACTGTGGCTGACCAAGTTGGCAGATGACTGCAAACTGGGCGCCATAATCGACTCTCCAGCTGTCACAAGCATCCTCCAAAATGGCCTCATAGAAACTGACAACTGGTGCCAGAGCCATGGCCTCAAGCTAAACGCCAAAAAGTGTATAGTCATCCCCTTTGGCAAAAACAAAGTGCCCACAAGTTACCACATAGCTGGTAATCCATTAAGTACAGAAGAAGTAATTAGGGACCTGGGGACCCAAGTTGATAGCAATCTCTCATTTGACAACCACGTGGCCAAAGTGGTTAGAAGAATATTTTATATAGCCCACCTAATCATGAAGGGATTCACATCTAGATTGTGGGAGGTCATCGTGCCTCTTTACTCATCCCTCATCAGGCCCATAATTGAGTACAATACCCATTTTGGGATGTACCTTACCAGACATCTGCAGCAACTGGAAAGACCCCAAAAGTACCTCACCAAGAGGATCAAAGGGCTCAAACAGATGCCATATGCTGCCCGGTTAAAGAAACACCAGCTCTACTCAGTGGCATACCGCCTGCTCAGAGGCGATCTGTGCCTGACGTATAAAGTCATGTCCAACCCAGAATTAATGGACATGCTGCACCTCAGAAAATCCAAATCCCATCGAGCTACGCACTCGAGAGACTTGAACCTCAGCACTGAAATAAATAGGAGGTGCTGGAGGGACAGATTCATAACCCAGAGGCTCCCTTCACTCTGGAATAAAATCCCAGTCCAGGTTAGGCAGAGTCCCTCATGGACTCTCTTCAAGAGGAATCTTGATTAGTGGATGGTAGATCATAGGTTTACTCCGGGTATCACTTCTCTGTCACTGTTAGACAGAGGCACAGTATACTAACCTTGAAAAAGGGCATAGCAAAATTAATTTAAAAACTCTGGCTAGGCTTATAAATGCCCAGGGCAGATAGCCTAGTATGAACCTATGAACATCATGGGTCAGGCTCAGTTTTAAATGGATTTTATTTGCCATTTTATTCTTCATAATTCCCAGCATGCTATCAAAGGCTAGCCTGCCAGTTTACCCATCACTGCATGCTACATTTCAATGTAATGCCAATCAAAAACATCTAAATCTCCAGTACACCAAACTAGTGAATTACTGGAATCAGTTGCCGTGTATGTTGCCACATGTTTTATAGCCATAATTTTCTTCTCCTTTATACAGCAAAACAGGCGGTTAAGCTTCAGAAATTAAGTCCATCTCTGTGTGACAGAGAAGTAATGCAGTCTGTTTAGTATGGCAGGAAATATCTAACAAATATGATTCAATTAAGCATGCATGTAATGGTTATACAGCAAGTCTGCAAACCACAAGATTTTATCAAAGTGCAGTTTATTTATTCTGCATTTCAGTTACTGTAATTATTACATCCGGCTGCTTTGCTAACAACTACTTGCTGACATATTAACCACTTTTGCAAAATGGATAATCTGTACTGGACTTTCCTGTTTGTTGTACAAAGTAAGTAAGAGGGTGGGTTTATTTCTGGCTGATGTAGATTTACTTTCCTTACACAGTGTGTGTGTGTGTGTGTGTGTGTGTGTGTGTGTGTGTGTGTGTGTGTGTGTGTGTGTGTGTGTGTGTATGTACCTGCATATAGGCAGTATTCACTTGTCTTTTCATTCGTGCTGATGAGATAGTTCTGTCACTCCATACCTCCCTTAGTTGTTTTTAATTTATTAACTAGCTCCATCAGTAACTACATTGCAGTTAGATAATAAAATGTATTTCAGATGACATATATAATTCAAAATACAATATTGTATTGACTACTCCACAGATTTTATTTTCTTTATGTTCTGAGCGATTCTTTTGGGTACTTAATTAACACAAAGAAAAAATATTCTAGAAAATCTGAAACAGGAGAAGGGCTTATCACTGTCTGGAACAAAATTAAATGCAGCATGAAGGAACTTATCTCTTGCATATAATACAGAATTTTCAGACTTGTAAGTTTTTACTGTTAATGGTGTTTTTGGCCTAAACACTTATTTATTTGTGTTTATATGTTTATTATTTATTAACCAGCTAGACCCCACTGAGGTGATAGCCCTTTACAGGGAACCAAAGAATCCGTCAAGACATTACAAAGATATATAAATATACACACACACATACATACAAGACAAACACAATGTATGAAACTCGTATATTTGTATTATGAATTGAATCACGGGGGTAGTGTGTCATGTCATATTTGTACAAACTCAAGTGATTGGGGAGCAGTTTTAACTGTTGATTACTCTGATATAGTCTTTTAACACTGAGAGATGAAAGTGTTAAGTCTTTCATTACAGTTAATGTATCCTTCCGGAGTATTTTAGTTATCACCATCATCATTATTATTATTATTGTACATGCTGTGGCCATCGCTGCCATTTTGTGTTTTATGATTTTTTCTTGTCTGACATTTTAATACTCATTATGATTGTGGAAACATACTTGCTCAAGAAAGATTGTAAGGCTCTACTATGTCATAAGTATAGTTCTCACATTATAAAGTTGATATTACATCATCCAGTGTACTGTTCCATCTCATTGCTTTTTAATTTTTTTTTTAAATTGACGTTTCTGGAAAGGATTTAAAAAGTTGACCATATATGTTGTAGTGGCATAATCTACATTCCAGGTTTGCTGAGTTCAGTTTGGATAACATGACTACAAAATTAAATCTTTTCAGAGATCTTTTATAATCCCTGTATGAAGTAATTAATTCACGGTTTTCCATCCTCAGCTGTCTATGTACTGACAATAATCCACTTGCTCATAAATAAAAAGCAAACCCAATAACACATGCTTTGTTTAATAGTTGATGAAAGTGCTTGTGTTTAAAGCTAGAGATAACATCAAACTAGTCTCTCCCTTATATCTAGACTTGTCTAAAGCCTTCGAAACACTTTTTCACAGCAAACTTCTACTTCAAAGGTCTTCACTTGGTCTCTCTCAGGCCACTCTTCTGTGGTTCAAAAGCTACCTGTCCAATAGGTACTAGTCAGTAAAAAGGCACTCTAGAGCCTTCTTACCTCCTTGTCACCACTAGTGTAACACAAGGCTCTATCCTTGGTACCCTCCTCTTTAACATTTGAACCAACACCCTCTATACATGCACACAACAGGCCACCCTAATACAATACAAATATGGATCACCCTCTCATTTGCATATCTGACAACATGGCACACCTCCAAAAAATTACTCTGGAAGCTTTAACAGCCACTAAAGCATTGCTTTTTAACTCATCACTTATGCTCAACCCAAAGAAGAACAAAACTACTATTTTTTTCCAACTGGGTCACAAACCAGGCACACACTATCAAAGTGGGTGACTCCACATCAACCAGCAGACCTGTCACCAATGGGGTGCTGAGCCCCCTACTATTTGGTATATACTTCTCAGATGTTCAGGCCAAAACTAAGTGGTTGTGGCTGACCATGTCTGCGAATGACTGCAACCTGGGTGCAATTATTGAATCCCCAAATGATGCCAGTATACTCCAGGAGGGCCTTACACAGATGGACGACTGATGCCTTAGTCACAGTTTCAAACTGAATGCAAAGAAATGCATCATTTTTCCCTTTGGCATAATCAATGTCCCTTCACACTATCAAATCAACAACAATACAACAGCCAATGTAGGGTGGGGCAGGGGGAGTTGATGGCGAGGTTTGTGATAAATTTGGAGGTGATGGGGAGTGAAGGTTTCTGGGGATAGCCATTTAACTGGATGTATAGCACTGAGCCATCTCATCTAAGACACTATGGATTGAATCACAGAGTATGCTGTCTGCTCTAAATCTCAACAATAACTGCTCAGGTTAGAGGATATGAATCCCAATGTTCACATTATAGCCTATAGATCAATAGGCAAATTGGCAACATTAGAACAAGGAAATAAGAACCTAGTGAATGGGGGGGGGGTCTAAGATGAACGCGTTCTGTACAAGATAGAAGTGAACAGAATAATGTTTGAACAGGCCTGCTATGTTCAATATATCAAGAGTTGATTGTGAACTTCCAGAAAGCTAGATTGTATGCTCTGAACTGATTTATAATAAACTATTTGGTCAGTGCTCAATTGAATTTCAGCAGGCTAAAACCACTTCTCTCAAAACTGTATACAAATAATAATATCCCTCTTAGAATAATTAATCTCTTATTTGAACAGTCATTAAAATAATGGCAATACTTTTTTTTTAACTTACCAGTTATCTAAAAATATTACTTTGCTTCAAAGTTTCCTAACTCTCTGCCATTCCATCTCATGTGTCCAGTTCTAAAGACTTGGATAAATCCACTTGCTAGTTCCATACCAATTTTTTACTTCCATCACATAAGCAAATGAGAGAGCCTCAAATTACTCATAAAACTTTTAGATAAAGCACATTATCCAAATGTACATCAATATCAGTGATTCAACGGGTTAACATACTGTCTTTTGATGCCGAAAGATCGGATGACTGTGTGTTCTATTCAAACACAAGCTGCTTGGATTCATTTCCTAGTACTGACACTTCATTGACACATAAAAAAGGTGCTGCAGTCCTGAGTGTATCCTCCTTTTGTATGAGACATGAAATCAACGTCCCATTTGTTAGAGTTGCTGACAGCCCAGGTGGATGTAAATGATCATACAGCATTTATTGAAAAGAGTGTGGCGGTAGACTTCACTGCCTCCTCATGATCCTACAGAAACACACTACCAGTCACAGAAGAGTCCTCCTTTTCACTGTGCATCTTTCTTCATGTCACTTTTTTGGCTGTGTCTTCCTTCTTTTAGTTTATAAACTGCAGACCATGGGGTTACATTATTCCCTCATATTAACAAAACCTCAAGTGCTCCTATCTTAACAGTCTCCCCCCATCCCAGTATTACTAAACATACCTTTTCCAAATTTGCATGGGACACATTCAATTCTCTTCCTTCTTAATCTTCATCCATTTTTTCTTGTGTGTCATTCAAAACTTACTTTTCACGTTATAGTGATATTTCTCAATACGTATACCCATGACCCTTCTAAAGTGTCTACTTATCGCCAATGCCTCCATCTGTTTAATTGCTTCTTACTCCATTGTTAATTCCATACAACACAATTTTGCATTCATGAATTCGTTTCCAATATATACTTTATCTGGTTAAGAATTACAGGGGAGGTGCACTGTATCCTGGCACTGCAGAAAAGTAGTTACTCTTGGATGGGACACTAGACCAGCATCAGATGTATACAAGACCACCTAATGTGTGCAAACCTAAGGGGAACTTAGAAAATCCAAAATTAATATAAAGCTTGTGTTTGAATGTGGGATAAAACTGGTTAGTCTTATGACTTCTGGTTGAGACAGAAAACAAAAAGAAATTTTCCCTGAAAACGAAGGAGGTTGGGAAAGTAATAATTCTACATTAGTCTCCGTTGATGTGTTCTGAACAGTCCTGAATTGTAAAAGCAACTGCCCTATTTGTTACAGCCAAGTTTCTTGAAGCCTAATTATTACGGCAAGCCACTTAGGTCTGCTGTACAAGCAAAAAGACTAGAGGAGAAACAACAAATGTCATAGAGTTGCTAGACCAGATTAAAAAAAAATATATATATATATATAATAACAAACCAGATCTATAGACAGGAAACAAATGATCAGAGAAGCAGACAGCTGAATTTTATTATCAGGATGAAAGACTGTACCATGCAAACTTTTCGACTCTTTAGAGTGTTAGAATGAAAGTTTTTTTTTTAGAAATGTTGCAAGAGTTGCCATTGTAATTAGGAAGAGATTAGATTAAAGTGCTGCTGATGCTATCTGATAATTTAAAAAGAGTCAGTCTATGTTATCTGTAGCTACATGAAGATTTATACCTCAATAACTGAAGCTTTGCAGCCTTTTGTGAGGTCACATACTGTTACATGTTACTCTAGAACTGCCACATATGTGTGTTTCTTGGGTATCTAATGCCAGCTATGGCTGTTGTTTACTGAGATGAGTTTAAAGGCAACATGTAATCTTATATTTAAAATAAACATTTTAAGAAAATTACAGAGGGACATGAGCGATTTTAAGGTGGGCCATATGTTTGTATGGCCTAAAACACATCCTCATACAACTGATACCACTAAGACCACCTTAACAGAGCAGGCAGCCCCGAGTGATGTGACTGGTGAATCATCGGCTGCAGCTTCCTCCAGTGATGACACACATAATGATGATACATGCAGTGAGGAATGTCTGGGAGCCAAGCATACAGTTAACGGGTCTCCTTTGATGGAGGATGATGGTATTACCAATGAATTTCATAGCAGCAGAAAGAAGCGGTTCACAGTTGTTTCCTCCAGATGTGGGATATGTTTGACAATGGAATGAGGGGAACAGTGCTAATTCTATGGCAGCACAAGAATCCACAGAGGTGCAAGATGTATCAGTTTTCGTATGCTCCCCATTTATTTAGATGCACCGTACTCGAAGGAGGGAAATGAATGGTTGTGCAACAAGGGGAGAATGAAGAGGAAATCCTCTCTAGGGTACTCCAACCAGAGTGAAACGAGGCTGGAAGAGAGGTGCTAGAGAGCTCTGATATGGAACATTTCTTCACATGTTTTAAGTGCTGCAGTGACTTCTTTGTTGAATAACGGACTTTCATTCATACCTGCTCATAGGACTGAGGTAACTGAGACGGTTCCAAAGTTAATGTTTAATAATGAGACAGAAGGAAATATTGTTTTAATAAGCCTAGAAATTTTATTCCGCAAGGGCATCCGATTATGGATACCTTCATTTATTTATGCGAAAATGAGACTTTTGATAGTTTGAGGGATGGATGTTCAAGTAGGAAACACTCTGAATTTTATAATATGAGTAAAGAGGAATATGAAGCCTTCTAAGACAGCTTCGGGGTTGGATCAAAGCATTGTTATTAAACCTGCCGATAAAGGTGGTCCCATTGTAATTGTGAATAGTGAATACTACAATACCACTGTGTGTGATATGCTCAATGATGTTAATACCTACAGACCCATTACTTGCAGAGAGATGAAAATTCTGGTTTCATATTTGGAACTCGTTTTATATAATTTGTTCCAGAATAATGTTATTGATTTAAATTTATATAATTATTTTAAAGTGTCCAAACCACTTATTCCAGTTATTCAGGGTTTGCTGAAGGTTCACACGAACCCTGAAGCTCCCCCACTTAGACCAATAGTTTCAGGGAGAAACTGGGTTACAGAATCCTTGTCAATTTTCATTGAGAAGAACTTGAGACCGATTGTCAATAGAAGTGCCTATATTTTAAGAGATTGCAAACAGTTTTTTACAGGACTTGTTTGTTTTTTTGAAGATGTTGATATATATAAGGAGCCTATAATATTGGTCACCTTGGATGTGCGTTCCCTTTTTATGTTGATACCTAATGATTTGGGAGTACAGATGTTGAGGGAATACTTGGTCATTGATGGGACTTACAATAACTCACACATTGATTTGATATGCCATCTTATGGCATTGGTTCTAAAAACCATGTCATGATGTTTGATCATAAATTATACTTACAGAAGGAGGGGATAGCCATGGGCACTTCAAGTGCCAATAGTTAGGCCAGCCTGGTCATTGCTACCTGGGAGAGTAAGTATATTTTGCCACCTGAAAGATGGGAACATATTTTCTTTTACAGACATTTTGTTGATGATCTGATTTTATTGTGGAAGGGGAACATCACTGATTTGGAAGATTTTTGTGAAGGGGTCAACAATACCTCCATCTTTCTCAGATGTGATGCAAATTATTTGAGTGTAGAGATGAATATTTTGGATATTTGTGTTTATAAGAATGGTGAAGGGAGACTATTCACTAGGATGTATAGAAATGATTGTCACAGGAATCACCTTTTATATAGGAGCAGTATGCATCCTCAACCTATATTCAGAAATGTGGTGAAAGACCAAACTCTGAGGGCTTCTAGATTGACAGCGGAAGATGAGGTGTTTAAGGATGAGTTGGTCAATCTAGAGAAGAGGTTTCTAGTAAGGGGTTATATAGACTCTACTACTCAAGATATATTGTCCAGCACTGGTAGTTCAGGAGAGACACTGGAAAACCGTATTTTTCCAGTTATGAAGCCTCCCAGGTGACTAAGAGTGTGAATAAGAAAGGCAATGCTCATAAATGTGTATGTATACCTACCCACTATTCTAGTAATGTGAATCTAGTCACAGATGTGATCAAGAAGTACTGTCCGGTCTTGGCACAAAATTCTGAAATTCAGAATATTGTGGGAGATGGACCTAATTTTATCTTGAAAAATAAGAAATCTTTAAAGATATTTTTGTGTTATCCAGGAGAGGAGAGATAGATGAGTACTGTTAATTACCACTGTAACCACTGCAAATTCATCGATTCCAGTAATACGTTCATACACCCTGATTTGGGTTCAGAATTTGCTTTTTAATGTTAGAGCTTACTGTAACAGTGTCACTGTAGTATATTTGGCTATATGCAATGCCGGTTTGTCTTTTTATGTTGGGAAGACTAACAGGAAGTTTAGGTTTAGGATTAGGGAACATCTTTTGAAAATTAGAAATGGTGTCCAAACATGTTTAACACTAATACCTCACATTCTTTCAGGTTCCTGGTTGTTGAGAGGGTGAATGAAAGTGAGAGAGGGGGCGACATTGTGAATTCCACTGAAACTTCTGAGAGTAGGTGGATTATTAGATTGAGGGCAGATACCCCTCAAGCCCTTTTTGAAAAATCACCCTCTGTTTAAATGAATTGAAACTTACTTATTCACTTTTTATGTTACTTATTGTATTAAATATAAGTTTTGTATGTCATATGTAGTAGTATTTGGGATAAGTTACTGTGGTTTCACATTTTATATGTTTTATAGGTACTTGTGTTTAATGTTTAGATGCACCATTTTACATGTACTTGTTGACATAAAAGATTTCTCAGTGTTTTACTTTTTATATGATTCACTATGGCTGTATGATGTCACCTACTTCTGTCTGCACTACAACCTGCAGGTTTTATTGGATATTTAGTACTTTATTGAGATTGGTGCTGATTTAATGGGCATCAGTATTTATTAATGCAGCTTTAGATGTGTTTTAGGTCTGATGAAGTGGTGTGTCTACACTACAAAAGCGGTCACCTAATAAATTGCATTTTTATTTTCACAATTGCCCTGCTATTGGTTGGTCTATTGGATGCTTTTATGGAATTTGTTACTATTTTCATCCAGTGGCTCCTTTATACTAGCTGTGACCTGGTTTGTGTTTGTTAAGCATTTTAAGAATGGTTTAACTCCAGGATCAGTCTGCTCTTTGAGGAAAGGCACTTTTATACTGTGCTCTTGACATCTCAGTAAATTACTATTTTGGCTTGTATAACTGAAGAATTACCAAAGAGATACCAAAAAAAAATAAGTTGCAGGCTGATTGGTGCTGGTTAGTTTTGGTTGCTTGGAAAAATCAAGTTGAGTAGTAGACATTAAAATAGCGTTAGTGTTCATTGTATGTGCTTTTTCATCCTAAACAGATTTTTTTTATTTCTGTCCTGCATCTAGTGTGTGTGTGTGTGTGTGTGTGTTTATTCTGATGAAGCCCTTTCCTTGTACTTTTTTTAAACAAGCTTTTTTAAACAAACTTTCTTTAAACAAGTTTTGAATTAATTTTATCTATCTTACACAGCTGTTAAAAAATAAAATAGAATGATGGGGAGAAACAGCTACATGTAAAGTGCTAATAATGATATTAGTACATGACTGTGTCATACAGAACCCAATGTTCACTGCAAAGCTACTGTTAGAAGCTCTTTCTTAATTGTATCTCAGCTAAATGATAGTGTGTATGTTTTACTTTTTTTCAAATTTTCTGAGGGATCTTTGCTAAATGATAGACTGTACTTTTTTTTTTTTTCCAGATTTTCTGAGGAGTTATATTATTAGAACACATGAAGTAGTCCCACACAGTAGGCCTTATATGGCATATCTGACAATGGAAAATGGCTACAAAACTGCACATTGTGGAGGCTTTCTAGTAGCACCTGACTGGATAATGACAGCGGCTCACTGCAAGTCTTCAGGCAGGTATGTCACAATCTCTTACAGCTGGAACAGCAAGATATAATAACCCCGATTTAGACAAAGCTGATACTTAATAAATCTGGCACTGTCTATTAATGCCTCAGAAATCATCTTTCAGTCACAGGGTGACTCACAGATCACTACTCCATTTAGACACAAGGCTCAGTTTGACTTGCTTCTTTAGACTATGTGAAATGCACACTTTCTTCTCTCTGATTCCACTTCAAGAAAGTCATCTGAAGGATGCTGTCATTTACAAATACCCTTCACAGGGTCCTTTATGTTGTTTTCCCATTTTAATTTTTCTAGTGATGAAGTCAATATAGGAAGCCATACTACACAAGGCAAAAGGTTATTGATTTACTTATTGAATTAGTTTACCGATATTGTCTTACTGGGCCATGCAAGACCTGTTTGCAGTGGAGGTCTTGAGAAAAAAGCTCCAAAAGCATAAAACATATACAAGTGGTTTCACTTCATAAGCTCAAATTGCTGAAATCCCGAATTTCAACATTTCGAGACCATGAAGCCAAACCATCACAACACCGATGGTGACAAAGCCAAAACCAGAACACTGAACATACAGCACACCACACCACACACAAACCACAACACCCACACCACAAAACAAATAAATACACCAAAACACCATACAGGCACACACCTACAATACAGAAATGCAGGGGGCAAGGCCCCCCCCTACTTATATATGCCAACTCCGAGATCACACAAACAGAAAAAAAGAAAACAATCACACACAAGACATTATACAGTCCCTCACACATACAAACACCAACACATCCAATACTCGCATCTCAACTTACACCTCCCTAACCTAACCCACATGTACAAGTCAGAAAAACGGTCACATGCACTCACTTACCTGACATTCCGAACACCATCCCAAACAGACACTTCACGTAAAGTACCGAATATGCATAAGCTTGGATTTAATACATTTGAATTCGCTCTTATGCACTTTCGGCATTCTGAAGTTTCAGTTTCATGGTCTCGAAATGCTGAAATTCGGGATTCCAGCAATTTGAATTTATGAAGTGAAACCATATAAGTACATCATAGTTGAGCTAGCATAATTAGGCAAAATATGTGGCAGGCAAAATATTTTATAGTTAAACAAACACACACACACACACACACAGACACACATACACATACATCTTACATAATAAACATCTTGCAATGAGTTAAAAATATTACAACACAAATCAGTCAGTAAATGTCAAAAGCAATTTAATATTTGAGTGTTCCAAATTAGGAGCAATGTTGTCGGGTCCAAAGCAGTAGTTCCTGGATAATCTGGAAGGTAGATGAGGGGGTAGAGGCATGTGGAGGAAGAGAACTTGAACGTTAGAAAAGAGGGGAAGATGTAATTAGAGTAGACTAGTCACAAGTGCTGTTAAGAATAAAAGGAAATTAAGTAGAAAGTGTAGACAGGATAGTAGTCAGACAGTTGAGACAGAGCATTCATATAATCTAGAGTTCAGGAGATGAGCATGGAGGTTTCTGTTAAAGCTAAGCTTATTGCCTGTTTTACTAAGTGAGTCAGGTATGGTATTCCATATCTTGGAGATGTTACTGGAGTAGACAGCATCCCCCTGATGAGTTCTGGAATTTAGTTTGTTGAGCCAGGAATTTAACTTTAGAGTGGATTGGTCTGCTATGGTTAAACCACTGCAGGAGGGTATGCAGGGAAGAGCATTTATCTGAGTGGGGCAGTATGGAATGAAAGTCCTCCTAATTACCCCAGCCCTCTTGGCAGATGAGGTTTCCTCGGTTTCATCCATATCTTATGTAGAAGCCCTTCTGACTGTACCAGAGGAATAAAAACATGTTGGCCCATCTCTCTGGCATAACTCATCCACAAATTAACCATGTAGTCTAATGGCATGACATCTCCAGTGCCATTAATTGTCAGTAATCTGTCTTTGTTCTCCTACGTTATGCAACTCTTCTCATCTTCACAAAGGCCACCCACTGACATGCTATATAAAGATAATTGGACTTGTTTCTGTACGAGTGGTGCAGGTCATGGCCTAAATCCCTATTCTACTCCAGTATATTTAATTTTAGGCTGTCTTTCTGAAATGCAAGCTTCTGGGCTTAGTTACTTTTCCATTAAAGTCCATCCTACAACCATTTCAACTTTCCACTTAGGGGTAGACTCTTCTTCTCCGACATCACTTCAAGTGTGCAAAACCTTCATGAAAGGTACATTTCTTCTCAGACTCCACATATGGCATCTCACACCACTTTAGGTTTTGTATTTTTTACTAGAAATACCTCTATCTGAGCCAGCCTCTTCAGAAGACTTACAATACCTTTCCTGGAAAATACTCTTTCTAGTGGCAGTCAGATTCAACAGAAGAAATATCTGAGCTTCATGTTGTTTTAGGAAACCCACTGTATATGTCTTTCATAGTTACTGTGTTGCACTCAAAACTAATCCTGCTTTCATAGATAAAGTGACCAAGAAGTCCAGCCCACACCAGGGTATCGCCATACATGTCTTCATTTATTTATTTATTTTTTGCTTCTTTGTTTTCTTTCCTGGGTATTGTAACCATAGAGATCATCTGCTCCACTGCACAAATGTATACCAGCAGCTTAGATTTTATAGAGGGAGGACAAAACTCTGTACAAACGTCCAATGTGGTTACTCTTGGCAGTCTCAGACGGAAAGTTTCTTCTCACTTAATTTCCCCGTAGTTGGGTTCTGTGCGGAAATGGAGGTTTTTGCAGTTGTGATTCATTCCTTGGTAAAGTGACCAGCCGAGCCTCTGAGGTACCCACACTAGTCCTACTCATCATCTCTAGCAGTCTAGTCTCTAACAACATTCCCATCTGGTCATTTCTGTTATAGCCCTGTTAATGACCACACCACTTTACAAAGCACTATGGAAGGACACTTTCCCACCATTTCTCCAACTAATCTGGTCGACTTAGGCATCCTGAGGCAATCTGGTAACTGCTTCATGTACAATGACAAACCACTTCTTCTAAGACACTCAACTTTAACATGTGAGATGTGGCTCTATATAAAAAACTTAGAATCCAGACTCTCACTGACAAGTCAGTGTATCTGACATTAAGCAGGTTGTCAACACTCACAGCTCACCACCTTCACCCATCACACAAAAAACATATAACCCTACATATGCAGAAGTCCTCTCAAAAACTTACTCAAAACTCAGAGGTGTTCCAAACACAAGCACACTTCACATGGTACACTTGAGATGACTGCAATACATATAAAGGTACACCAACCAGTGTCTCACCTAAAAAGCCATTAAGGCGTAAGACAAAACCCAATGTTTTAGTCATAGGTGATTGTATCATGAGACACACAGATGTGCCACTCACTGGCCTGGATACGGAGAAGGTCACGATTACCTGTCTGGTGCCAGGATCTAAAACATCACACATGCACTCAAGTCTCTCAGCAACAAGAACTGTTATGACTCTGTCATAGTTCATGTTGGTGTGAATGACCTGAGACATACTTACCTCTCTGGATTATATGAAGAGTGACATGACTGAGCTCTCCCAGGCAGGTATGTCCATAGCCTTGAGCAACATTCTACTCTTGTCAAGGGTGATGCCACAATAAGAGCAAAAGATGATTGACCTCAAAAATTGGCTTAGCTTCTAGTGTCACTCCAAGAGGATACAGTTCCTGTCAGCCTGGGATGATATAGTCGACAGACTTTGATGCTTTGCCAAAGATGGTATTTACCTGTCACCCCTGGGTTTTCGGTTACTGGCTAATGCTCTTTCCTCCTCCATAATGCCTTTTTTTGGGCAATATCACAAAAACAAGATTTCCAATGTAAATTTCTCCTCAAAAACCAACATAAGGGGTTATTGCTAATCTTTAGAAGTCTAAATTTAAAATTGCCCTCTCTGGAAGCAGTCCTCACCCTAGAAGATGCTGACATCTGTGTAGTCACAGAAACTAGGTTTAAGGCCATGGAAAGCACTCCAGGTATACGTTGTTGCAATGCCTTCCACATCTTTAGACCACCAAATGGGAGTGGGAAAACTAAAGGAGAAAGAGTATCAATATTCAAAAATAAATACACCTCCAGATTGTCTAACCTGAAGGAGTCCTTTGAACTACTCCAAGTGCAACTTACAGTAGGTAAGACCCCTCTCCAAGTTATTGCCAATTATGGGACCCCCTCCATGAACCAGGACCTCCTTTACTCAACATACAACCAAATACCTTGGTTTTGTGGAACATCAACTATCCATCAATAAATTGGGCAAACTATACCTGTACCACTGCACTCATCCAATGATTCTTATTAACTCAAATGCCCTGAATCAATTAGTTGACACCCCCACAACCAGTTCAAGCATTCTGGACCTGGTGCTCACAAATATGGGTGATCATTGCACCATATCAAGTATACGGTCCTCCCTGGTGAGATCTGATCATAGGTCAGTCTCATTAGAAGTAACAATCATGTCTGACTCACCATCAGCTGAAACAAGGCTAAGAAACTTCTCCAAAGCTAAGTACAACATTCTAAGAGACAGGATTACTAACTTCAGTGGTCCTGCCCCAACTGACGGCAAGGACTCATATGCTGTGATATACAGCCTTTTATAAACATCTACACAATTGCATTGACTCGGCCATATTGGACAGGGTCAAATTCAGTTCCTCAAGAAAGAACAAACCTGCTTGGTGGACATTTGCCATAAACATGCTACATAATAGGAAAAATAAATTGCTGTCTAAAAGCAGTAAGGAATCATCCCTAAATTCAAAGCACTCCCTTCTCAGTTTTAATAAGCAAATAAGACATCTAGTAAAGCAATCTAAAACTGACTATGAATTCAAATTGGCCTCCCTATCAAGGGTAACCATAAGGCATTCTTTGGCTACATCTGTAACCTCAAAGGAAAATCCCAGATTTGTGCAGAACTTGTTGTGAATGGTACAGCATATACTGAACCTGTTGATATTGCAAACCTGCTGGTGGATAGGTTCAGCGAGAACTTCTATCCTTGTCCCCGCCTCATATACCACAGGACATCCTTCTACATGTCCTCCCCTGTAATCTCTAAGGAACAGGTCCTTAGTGCCCTTTCTAAAGCTAAAGACACAGTCTCTGTGGCACCAGACAATATACCTGGCTGCATTCTAAATTGTTCAAAACAGGGGTTAGCTGCACCACTAGGTACCCTCTTCAACCACAACCTAAACACTCAGTATGTCCCTGCAGAATGGAAAACTGCTACTGTCATCCCCCCTTACATAAGGTGGGGGGGTTCCATCTACTGACCCCTGGGAATTATAGACCCACAAGTCTGACTAGACTCATCTGTAAGGCCATGGACAGCATCATCATGGACCTTACCAACAAAGATACAAAGATATAGGTGACCTCCAAATGCTAGATTCGACCCAATTTGACTTTGTTAACGTGTGATTGTGTCTATTGAACTTGATAGACTTCTTTGACAGTCACCAAAGCCCTAGATGAGGGTATAACTGTGCATACAGCCTATTTGGACTTAGCTAAGGTCTTTGACACCATTCCTCACTCAGGTATCATAAACGAATTTTCCCAGCTGAATGTAAACCATTACATAGTTAGATGGATCGTGAACTGTCTTACCGATCAAACACACAAAGTTAAAATAGGGGACTCCACATCCACCAACAGACAACTAACCAGTGGAGTTCCACAGGGCGCAGTGCTGGGGCCCCATTGTTTCAGAAGTATAGACCAAAACAAAAGGCTTGTGGCTGACAAAGTCTGCAGATTTCTGCAAGTTACGAGTGGTTGTGGAGTCCCCAGGAGACTTTTGCACCCTTCAGGAGGGTCTTACACAAATCAGCAACTGATGCCAAAGTCATGTCCTTAAATTAAAGCAAAAAAATGTATCATTGGCAAGGGAGACATCCCTGCAGATTACCTCATTAATAACAACACCTTAAGTCCTCAATAAATGGTGAGAGATCTGGGTACACAAGTTGACAGCTACCTCACCTGTGACCAATATATTCTTCAGTGGTAAGGAAAGCTTTCTGTAATGCCTCCAGAAAAAAGGAGGTCATAAACCACCTGTACTCCTCCATTATCAGATCAAAAAGAGAGGAAATGTTCCCTTTGGAATGTTCCTCACCAGGTACCTACAGCAAATGAAGAGACCACAGAGGTACTTTATGTAGATCAGAGTGCATGTGCTGTGTACTGTACCTTTAAGAAGCATCTCAAAGTCACAACACACACACACACATATATATATATATATATATATATATATATAAACATCCAGCACCTGCCTTTACTAGTGCCATTTTGAGAGAGCAGCGAGAAAATAGGCATGTATGATTCCAGCAGTTAGTTTGCATATTAAGTTACTTAAGTTAAATTCAGTTAACTTCTATTGTGATGTGTTTGTATAAAATAAAGCTGCTTAAACAGAGCCCATGAAGACTCTTCCATTGTGTCCAAAGTAGGAGAGTGACATGGTGTCAGAAATGGGATCATAGAGTTTGAGATTCAGAGCCATGATAACAGTGTAGATAAACTAAGAGAAACGAGCACGAAAAAGAGCCAAAAGAATCAAAAGTAATGAGAACTTGTACAAGCTATTTATTCTATAAAAAGGATAAAATGGAGCATTACAAGGGCACAAACCACATTATTAAGCAAGCAGGAGGCACAAAAGATTTATTAACCAAGGAAAATGTTTAAAATAAGACGTTTGACAAAAACGAGCATGTTTAAAGCAAAATGAATATGTTTAAAGCAGAAATGGGCATGTTTAGAGTAAAATGAGTGCAAGAAAAGTACAATGGGCATAGAAAGAGATTAAATGAGCAAAACTTTTAGTTATGTACTTACCATAACTTTGGATGTTTGGGATCCATCTCGCCTACATTCTGTACTGATGGGCTCGGAGCCGATCCCTCGGCTCCGACTCGGCACGCTATGCTATAGAGTGAAGCCTCTTATTGGCTGAGCTATTTCTTATCCCAGGATGCACCACCACTAATCCCCCAGATCTTGTTTGTCCGCATTCATGCATACATACACAACTTGTTTATATAACATTGCCAGATGTTTCAAGATGAAACAACAGGATTCGGACCTTCTGATATCCTCTGATCTCCAAGGAAGGGGGAAGGAGGGTGGGTTATTGGGAATGTAGGTGAGATGGATCCCAAACATCCAAAGTTATGGTAAGTACATAACTAAAAGATGTTATGTGATCCTATCTCGCCTACATTCTGTACTGATGGGACAGCGTCCCTAGCACCTAAATCCTGGGTGGCTCACTGGAAAACACTCCTGAGCACTGTGGAACCAAATGAAGCTCGTCCCCTAGATGCCACATCCAATTTGTAGTGAGAAATGAAAGTGTGCGGGGAGGACCACGTAGCTGCAGCACAAATGTCACTAATGGCAAGCTTAGAATGGAATGCTATTGAAGTAGCCATAGCTCTTGTAGAATGAGCTTTGACAGAGGTCGTAAGCTCTTTATTAGAAGAGGAATAAGCTTGAGTAATACAGTCACTGATCCATTTGGCAATAGTGACCATTGTGATGGCTTTGCCCAATTTATTATCCGAAAAGGATACAAACAATTGATCTGTTTTCCTTGTTTGTTTGGTCCTATCTAAATAAAAACGCAATTGTCTGTGGACATCTAATGTGTGGAATATGTATTCCGCTTTGAGTACTTTGGAAAGAAGACTGGAAGTTCTAATGACTGTTGTAGGCAAAAACTGGAACAAACCTTAGGGACAAAGGATGGATTTGGCCTGAGAGATACTCTATCTTTGTGAAAAACCAAGTACGGAGGTTTTACAGACAAAGCTTGAAGCTCTGAAACCCTTCTGGCAGAAGTAATCACAACCAGAAAGGCAGTTTTCCACGATAGAAATTTTAAATCACATGTTGCTGCCAGTTCAAAGGGGGAGGAAGTTAAGGCACGTAACACCACATCGAGATCCCATGGAGGAGCAGGATGAGAAATTGGAGGTCATAAAAGTGCAGCACCTTTCATGAAGGTCTTACACAATCTGTTGCTCATTAAAGGTGGGTTTATAGACTCGTGAAAATTGGAAATAGCTGCCAATTGAACCTTGATGGTAGAGACTGAAGAGCCTTGATTGAAAAGGGAAGTTAGAAATTTCAGGACTTCTGATATGGGAATAGTAATGGGATCCAGACCCTGGAGTTGAGCCCAAATAGCAAATCTCTTCCATTTGCTAGAATACAATCTCTTAGTAGCAGACTTGTGGGCCGAAGATAAGATGTGTACAACTTCCGGGTCTAAGGTATGATTCCTGACTATAGTTAGAAGAGGAGGAGCCAAGCCATCAATTTCAAGGTGTGTAGGGACTGGTGGAGTAGTCCCGACTGATGAACCAATAGGTCTGGGATCTGATCCAGGAACCATGGACCTTCCTGTGCATATTTCCGAAGATAGGGGAACCATACCTGATGAGGCCAGTAAGGAGCAACTAAGATCATTTTGCTCCCCAAGTGAGATGCCTTTTGGATCACTCTGGGAAGGAGGGGAACTGGGGGAAAAGCATATAGCAAGCCGGTGGGCCATGGATGGGCTAGTGCGTTCATAGGGCTCTCCCCCGGAGCCGGGGTGAGGGAGAAGAATTTTGCACTTCGCATTCAGCGGGGTTGCGAAGAGGTCGCAACAAGGAATTCCCCATTTGCTGAAAATCTGATTTGCAACCGTAATGTTCAGAGACCACTCGTGTGGAGAGAGGATAGTTCTGCTCAGTCTGTCGGCTATCACATTGGACTTGCCAGGGATATGAGTCGCCACTAGAAAACGTTTGTTCAACACTGCCCATTCCCAAACTCTCATGGCCTCTCTGCAAAGGGGGTAGGATCTGGTCCCTCCCTGCTTGTTCAGGTACCAGACAACTGACATGTTGTCGGAGTGAACGGCAATTACGCCCTGAGGGAGGTAATCGTGAAGGGCTTGTAGGGACAGAAGCACCACCCTCATCTCTAAGATGTTGATATGAAGTAGGGTCTCTTCCGAATGCCATTTGCCTTGGACTGACCTGTCCAGGGAATGCCCCCCCCCCCCCATCTGGGAGGCGTCCATAGTCAAAGTGGCTACAGAAAGAGGTGGAACAAAGGGTCGTCCCTGATCCAGATTGGAGGGCACCAGCCACCAGCGAAGGTCCCGTTTGCAGGTTTCCGTGATCCATATGAGGTGACTGAGAGGGAGATCCTGAAAGGACCACTGAGTTGAAAGAAGCCACTGGAGAATTCTCATGTGCAACCTTGCTAGGGGAACTAGAAGAACCATGGCGGACATAGATCCCAGTAGCTGCAGGACCATTCTGGCTGGGGCTTTGGATCTGGGAAGTAAGGCTCGAACTTGAGCCTGTATGGTTTGTATCCTTTCTGTAGGTAGATAGACCCGCATTCGGTTTGAGTCTATCTCTACTCCGATTAATCTTATGCGTTGAGATGGCAGCAACACAGACTTTGGCCAATTGAAGGTGATTCCAAGGGAAGTGCCCAGTGATATCGTGGCTTGTAGGCTCCGCAATAGTAGATGCTTGGAGGTGGCAGTTAGGAGCCAGTCGTCTAGATACGGAAACACCTGAAATCCTAGACTTCTCAGGTGAGCAGTCACGACCGCCAAACATTTGGTGAACACCCTGGGGGCTGTGGTGAGACGAAAGGGCAGCACGCGGAACTGAAAATGACTGTCTCCTAGGCTGAAGCGCAGATGTCTCCTGGACGCTTGATGTACCATGATATGATAATAAGCATCCTTGAGATCTATGGAGCACATCCAAACTCCTTTCTCCAGCAGTGGGAGAATGGATTGTAGGGTGACCATTCGGAACTTGGACTTTTTGACTGAACGATTTAGAATGCTGAGATCCAAAATGGGCCTCAAGTTCCCAGTCTTTTTTGGCACCAAAAAGAATCTTGAGTAAGTCCCTAATCTGATCTGGTCTGCAGGGACCGGTTGGATGACTCCTTTTTGAAGCAGCTTTGAAACTTCTGAGGCTGCAATTTCCCGTTGACTGGGTGGCGGGTCTGGGATTTTTTTGGACTGAGGTGGGGAGTGAGAAAAGGGGATGACGTAACCTCCGGCGATAATTCGAAACACCCATCGGTCCTGAGTGATACCTTCCCAGGCTTTTAGGTGCCTCGAAAAATGACCCCCGACTGGCTCCGGAGCTGCACAGTCGGGCAATCCCTCAGGGACTGTGAAAGGCTGAAGAGCCATGAAAGGACTCGTGGTCTCCAGTGTTGCGGGGGCCTCTGCCGCCTCTGGGACTGCGTCTTCCAGAAGAATTTCCCCCTCTTCTGCCTCTAGAAGGGGGATCGTCCTGCTGTGAGGGATAAGACTTCTGAGATCTACGGAACCAAATTTTCCCTCCTCTTTTAGCCTTGGGGTATGGCCGAAAGGGAGTGGAAAATCGTGCCCCTACGGCAGTCAAAGTCTTACCTTCTTGCTCGCAGCGGGTCAATGTGTCCTTTACCTTGGGTCCAAACAAAGAGGACCCATCAAAGGGGGCGTCGGCAAAGGAAGACTTAAAGGCCTCCGCAAAATGACATGGGCGGAGCCAGGCTTGCCTCCGTAGAGCAATGCCTGTACCCGCCGCTCTACTCGCCCCTTCAGCCGCATAAGAAATGTGCCTCATGGACGAGTTTGATATGGATGACAGCATAGCCAACTGAGAGCCAACCGTCTGGGCCAGCTGCTCAGGCAGGTTACCCAAGAGGGTATCTGAAAGTTCCTTAATCAGATCCCTCTGAAATCTGGTAAAGTGCGTTAGATAGTTCAGGGACCTTAAAGTAAAGGCTGCTGAACTTAGGGTGCGCTTACCGTACCAATCCATGCTCCTAGACTCCTTATTAGGAGGATGAACGGACGTCGAAGCCTCTGCTACATCTTGCTGGGTAGCAGATGCCACCACCAAGGCATCTACAGCCACACCTTTCGTCAAAAACTCCTTTTCTGGGGGTGCAGACAGGAACTTATTTGGACGAGCAGGCACCGGTTCCACAGAGTCTGGGTGTTCCCACGCCCTTCGACAGATCAAATCTAGGAGCTCGAAGGGCGGAGACACCCAGGAGGTGGAGGGCTGAGCCCCGAAGGCCTTAAGGAACACCGACTCATCAGCAGAAGGGGGTTTGGATTGCCAGCCGCCTCATTGTTTAAGGGCTTCCAGGATGTCTGCAAAGGAGACATCATCTGAGGACGACTTAGGGGACCCCTCTGCATCATCAAGATCAGTGTCTGATGTGAGAGACTCATCGGGGGAGTCAACGTGCTTCCTCTTGCACGATCTTTTCCTGGGGGGTTCCTCCGAAGAAGCTTCAGAGGGACCTCCAGGAGGGGGGGAACCCCCAGTGGAGGTAACCTCAGGCCCCGGGGCTCCGCTGTCTAAGGACAGGGGGACTGCCAAAGACCCAGTCTCCGTATGCAGGGAAGGTGCTGGGGAGACCGAGGAGGTAGCCAAGGAAGATTTGGCTAACGCACTCCTCATGGCCCTAAAGGCGGGACCACCAGAATCCTGGGAAGGTCCCACCTCCGTGGCCACAACGGTAGATGGTACCCCCGCAGCCGACGCACCGAGAGGAAGGCTTGGGACCGAAAACATCAGTCCCGAAGCATCCCCCCGGGGCCGACAGAGGAGTTCCGCGTACCGAACTCCGACTCGAGAGCCGGGGTTGGAGTAAGGGTCGGGCCCGACCCGAAAACCTCCATCGGCTCCACCAGTACTGGCTCCAACAGTGCCGAGGCTGTTGGAGGAGGAACCAAAACAACAGGGTGGACCATCGAAGCCGAATGGGCTGGAGCCGAAACTAACTTTTGGAACACCGGAGACTGGAAAAGTTCTCAGGAGCACCCTGTCGATGTCCGAATCAGACATCTTGGAGGATCTAGATGACACCGATCGGGTCCGAACTGACTTCTCCATTGGCTCCATAGGACTAGGGGACCGGCTCCGAACGGATTTGACTACTATCGGTTCCGAGGGAGACCTCAAAACAATTTCCCTCGGTGCCGAGGAGGGCTTCGGCGCCGAAGGGGAAGAGTCTGAGCCGGCAACCCTCATCGGCTCCAAAATCAGTGGAGCCGATGAAGGTGACCCGCCTCTCGATGCCCCAGTGCTCGGCTCCGAAACCAGAGGAGTCAAGACTGGAGGCATCGAGGCAGACCGTTCCTCCCTCGGCTCCGAAGTCCGTGGAGCCGAGGGAGAAGCCTGCCTAGGTTTCTTGGCAGTCGGTTCTGACAGACTGGTTGGAGCCAATGCTTTTTTCTTCTTGGTAGGAGAGGAAGAGGAAGATAAGGCCTCCTCGAAGGAGGGTTTAATCAGCCCTTTTAATATTAATTTATTCTTCCTCTCTTGGAGGACTCTAGAAGAAAAGGCGTGACACACGCTACAGGACTCCTGTAGTTGCTTGGCGCCTAAACAATATACGCACGAGGAGTGGTAGTCAGTTATAGACATTTTGTAACCACACCTCGCGCACTTTTTAAACCCAGAGGGCCTATGTTCCTTAGACATACTGACTAACAGGCACTAAAAAAAAAAATTAAAGTAGCTGTTCAGTGATGAGATTTTACCACAAGTAAAACTTTAAACAAAGTTTGTTTTTGTTTTTTTTTTTAAACGAGACAATACACAATATCCGGACAAAATACTGAAAAGGAGGGCCAAGACCCTCTAACTTAAGCAGGTACTTGACCTCCTGAAAAAACAAAAGACAGTAGATAAAGAATAGGGGAAGGCCCCTCTAACTTAAACGGGAAACCTTTCCCTTAAACCAAAACACAATTTTTCTCAACAAATATTAGCAAAACACACTCGTACAACAACAATAGCTGTTAAAACAGCTTTTGGGGTAAGAATATCAAAATTCCTGACAGGAAAGTTTGAAGAAAACAGTACTTAGCTCAGCCAAGTTTGAGACCACGTCCTAGCTTGTAAGCGGCAAACGAGATCTGGGGGATTAGTGGTGGTGCATCCTGGGATAAGAAATAGCTCAGCCAATAAGAGGCTTCGTTCTATAGCATAGCGTGCCGAGTCGGAGCCGAGGGATCGGCTCCGAGCCCATCAGTACAGAATGTAGGCGAGATAGGATCACATAACATCAAATATAATAAGGCAAAAAAGGACACATTAAGCATAAATAGAGCAAAGCAACTGCATGTTTTTTGGCAAAGTGCTATGTTTTGGCATAACTACGACTTTGTACTGTATTAATGGCATAACTAAAGTTATTTGAAGTATCTAAAAGTGCTTGCAGTGCATGCTTATTACTGTGCATGTATTCCGAAGAGTTTGTTTGTGGGCAAAGTGCAACTATTTCATTAAGTACAGTCAAAGTATAGCCATTTTGAAAAGATTCTTGTGCTGGGTGTGTCTATTTGCAAGGTGCCACCATTACAGAGTTTTTCTTGTATTGTAAAGAGCTGCCTAGCAAGCTACTGCCATTTTGGGGATATTTTAGTGTGCTGTGTACAGTTTATTCACAAAGTGCAGTTACTTCGAAATTTTATTGACTTTGAGCTTCTCTTGCCAGTTCATTCGCATCCTGAAGTCATTTGAAATGTTTCATAAAATGATGATAAATTACTTTTGGAATGCAACAAATTCAAAAGGTGTTACAGTGTCCAAAAGAGTTATTTCGCAGAGTATGCCCAATAGCATAGTTTTGAAAAGCCAGTGAGCATAATTTCAGAAGCACAAAGTATATGGACAAAGTACAAGTACTGGCATACATTTCTGGCATATGTGTATGTGCTGTGCTTATTTGCAAAACCTTCACTGGCATGTGTTAATATGGCAAATAGATTTTGAAAGCCCTTACCACTTGTATTTGTTCAGAATATTGCAGAGAATTGGAGAATATTTGCACAAGAGTAAGATAGTGTTATACAAGCAGCTTATTTTGATAAAGATGCATGCACCCAGGCATTCAATTAGTTAAACCTACCTTTGTCAGATGCCATAGAAAGAGAGCATTCTTTTATGTAAGCACCAGCAGTATATGAGGGATAAGGTGAAAATAGTCATATTGTTGCATGGGCTGAATCAAGATAAGACCCTGAGCTCTTGAAGCACAAGTTCAGAGAAATACATGAGAGATCAGAAACCAGGAGAAATGTTTGCAGCTTATATAACTGACCTGAGAAACAAAGTTAAAATGCATCAGTTTGGTGACTTAAAAGAGGAGTTAATAAAGGACAGACACATGTATATGGTATTAATAGTGCTGCTGTGAGAAAGAAATTGCTTCGTGATAGTTATTTAACATTGAGTAAAGCCATAGAGATTTGTCAAATCCATCAGATAACAGAAAAACACACAAGTATGCTTGCAAGTGACAAAAGCATGGTTCAGCAGGCTCCAGAGCAAATGTAGATAGTATGCAACACATGGCAAACAGAAACAGGCCTACTAAGCACATGGCAGCCACAGCACCTGCTAGTTCACCAAGGAAACCACGTAGCTTTTCAGAAAGTTCTAAGGCTAGTTCCTCAGTGCAAGACAAGCATGAATCAGCAAAAGTCCAGCTTTATTGTCAACTGTCGCAATTGTGGTGCAAATCATGCATCTAAAAGAGAGAAATGCTTAGCATTTGGTCAGCAATGTCACAAGTGTAAAAAATGGAACAATTTTCAAACATTTTGAAAATCAGGTAAACCTCACACAGTTGCAAAGAAAGGTCACACAAAAAAGCAAGTTGATCAAGCAGAAATGCAACAGTCAGCTTTTTATGTAGATGGTGTATCAGCAGTTGGTGAAAGAGTTGATGCATTGAATTTATTGGCAAAGAGCAAAGTGTTTTGTACTGTCCAGATCCATGATAAATCCACAGAGCTTGAAGTAGACACTGGTTCAAACTGCATTGTTAAATCCATAGAGCTTAAAGTAGACACTGGTTCAAAGTGTAATATTATATCAGCAGGCACATTTGCTAAAGTGACAACTAATGAGCAGCTCATTGTGGCCAGTAATGAGAAACTTGTTTTTTATGGAGGTGAAGAAATTCAAACTGAAGGTTCAGTGATGCTTTCACGTCATTTGCTCAAGAGCTGTTACAACTTGTTAATCTATGTGGTACGAAGACCAGTACAGTCTTTATTGGGTGTCAAAGATAGCTTGAGAATGAATCTGCTTTCTTTTACCAAATATGTTAATCACATAAGTGCATCTCCTAGTTCAAATTTTTCCGAAGCCATTTTCTCAGGAGTATGCTGATGTTTTTGAAGACAAGTTGGACAACTTTCCTGTTGTATATTCCATAAGGTTAGACCCAGAGGTCACTCCAGTAGTTAGACCAGCAAGAAGAGTTCCGATAGCTATGCAGAACAAAGTTAAGGCTCAGCTGGATCAAATAGTGCAGCAAGGTGTAATTTGTCCAGTTACAGAACCAACTGCATGGGATTCGTCAATAGTAGCAACTCACAAAAAAAGGCTCAGACAAAATCAGAATTTAAGTATTGAAGAGACTATCATCCAATGCACACATTCAAAGAGGTTGCAGCCCTAATACCGAATGCCACTGTTTTTTTTTTTTCTTGGATGCAAAAAGTTAATTTTGGCAAGTGATGCCCGATTGCAAATCTTCACTCCTAACTACTTTTGGTACGCCATTTGGCAGATGCAGATTCCCAAGGATGCCATTTGGATTAAATTCTGCAAGCAAAGTCTTCCAGTGTGCAATGGAGCAAATTTTTTCGGGTTATCCTTGTACCATAATATTAGATGATTTATTGGTTGGAGGTAATGGTGAAGCAGAGCATGACAGAAACCTAAGGAGAGTTCTAGACAGAGCATGTGAAGTACACTTGAAGCTCAGTCTTCTGAAGTAAAAACTCAGGCTACCATAAGTCACGCATGTAGGTCATTTATTTACCAGTACTGGCTTTGAGACCAGACCCGACCAAGCAAGCCACTATCCTTGAAATGTCAACAACAGACAATGTGCAAGCTCTACAATGTTTCTTAGACAAGTTTATACCAGACTTCAGTGAGTTGACAGCACCTTTAAGAGAGCTAATGTGCAGGAATGTTGCGTGGTCATGGTTAGAAGGCATTTGAAGACCTTAAGAAGAAAATTGCCACCCTACCTACATTAAGATACTATGATGTGAGCAAGCCAGTCACACTTACCTGTGATGCTTCAAAATTTGGTCTTGGAGCAGTTATACTTCAAGAAGGTTCACCAGTAGCCTATGTATCTAGAACACTTACCCAAACTGAGATGCAGTATGTTCAAACTGAGAAAGAACGTTTGGCAATAGTATTTGCATGTTCCAAGTTTCATGATTATATTTATGGTTGAGCTATTCAGATTGAAACGAACCACCATCCCTTAGTTTCAATTCTAAAGAAGCCTATGCATTCAGCTCCAGTGAGATTACAAAGAATGATGCTCAAATTACAAAAGTACAACTTCAAAATGGTCTATATGAAAGGCAAACTACTATGGCTGATCACCCAGAAATGCAACCGAACAGCTTAACGCAGAGAATTTTGACTTTGACATGATGGCAGTGTGTAATTTTTCTACCACTAGGCTTGATGAGTTATGAGATCACACTAAGACTGATCCAATTTTGCAAAAGCTCAGTCACTATATTAATGTTGGATGGCCGTCAAAACAATCTAGTATACCACCTGAAGTGCAAACCTTCTTTCCTTACAGAGATGAAATGTTGATGGAAGATGGCATTATTTTCAAAGATCTTAAAGTTGTTGTCCCAGCGTCCTTACAAGAATATAGCCAGATTTTGCACTGTGGTCACTCAGGTCATGCATCCACTAAGAGAAGAGTGACAAAATTAGTATTTTGGCCTTCATTACTGAAAGACTATCACTTTCTTCTTGTTTAGTATGCAATAGTACTAGACCACATCTGCAAAGAGAACAACTTCAGCTAAGTCAAGTTCCTGAACTACTTTGGTCAACAGTAGCCACTGATATTGTTTAGTGGAGCAGTTAACACTACTTAGTATTGATAGACTCTTATTCAAACTGGTCTGAGATGGACTTACTACCTAACTTAACATCAACTGCTGTTATTACTAAGTTGAAATGTCAGTTCTTAGTCTATGGTAGTCCACGCAAAGTTATCTCTGACAACGGTACTCAATTTACTAGTCAGTTGTTTCAGGAATTTGCAAGAGAATGAGACTTTGTACATTCTACTAGCACTCCCGAATATCCACAGTCAAATGGTCTAGCTGAACAGGCAGTGCAGAGTCCAAAGCAATTAATTGAAAGGTCAATGCATGACAATATCAATGTCTTTTTGAATTTACTTAATCTCAGAAATATACCCAGTGACAATATTCCTGGCTCACCTGCTCAAAGACTTCTCTCAAGGGAAACCATAATGATGTTACCTATTAGTTTCAGTTTATTGAGACCTAAAGTAAAAAGAAAACAGAACCATAAAGGCTCAACTGTTTAAGTGTTTGATCTAAAAGTCCAATTATGATAAATCGAGCAGATTTCTTCGTCCGTTGAGGGAAGAAGAGATGGTGAGAATATAAACGGAGAAAGGTTTTGAGTGGATTGGTTAGCTTACTGGAATTTGTGCCAAGCCTAGAGCCTACCTTGTAGAAAAAACCTGGCATATGGAGTATAGGAGAAATCACAGACATCTACTTCCAGTACCAGAATCATCATCACATCATTGTTTTAGTAACACAGACTCTAGATCTCAGAGTGAACCAAATGCTGTTTCAATTCCAGAGTGCATTCCTACCTCTGATTCCATTCTTTCAGATGTTCCAGATTCGACCATTGTAAGAGACAGTTCCAGTTGCTTAGTCCAATTCCCAACTCTACGTCATGCAACTTAAACTTGACTATGTATATATGTATTTTATTCTGTATAAATGCATGAGCGAAAACTAATATCTGCATGCCAAATAGATTCATAACATTGCATGTTTTATTTCTTCAAGAGGGAGGATGTAGATCAGAGTGCATGTGATGTGTACTGTACCTTTAAGAAGCATCTCAAAGATGTAATGTGCATATATAAATGTCCAGCACATGCTATTACTAGTGCCACTTTGAGAGTGCAACCAGACAGTAAGCATGTATGAGTCTAGCAGTTAGTTTGCATATAAGTTACTTAAGTTAAAGACAGTTAACTTCTATCATAATGTGTTTGAATAAAATAAAGCTGCTTCAACAGAACTCATGAAGACTCTTCTATTGTGTCCAAAGTAGGAGAACGACACCTTACAAAGAAAATTCAAAGCATTCAACACATGCCTTATGTTGATAGACTAAAATTCCTGGCTCTATACTTTATGTCATACAGGCTACTCGAGAGATCTTTGCCTTGCATATAAGGCAGCTTCAGATCCTGCCCTTATGAAAATGCTGCACATTCACAAATCTAATGGCACTTGCTGCCTCGCTCTAGTGACCTTAACCTGACATGAGACATAAACAGGACTTGATGGAGAGAGAGATTCATCTCCCAAAGGCTACCACTACTCTGGAATGAGCTGCCAGTTCAGGTGAAGCAGAGCACATCATTGACCCCTTTTAAGCATAATTTGGATGACTGGATGGGAAACCATAAATTCACCCCAAGGGTCACCTACGTCCCTTCTGGACAAGGGCAACAGAGGTTGAGTTAGATCTGCATATAGCATAGATACAAGAGGGATATGGTTCAAAACTTGGCTAGGTTTGTAAGGGCCTCAGGGCCATTAGCCTAGTAACTGCCCGTGATCCTATAAAACCCGTCATCTCTGTTTCATTCTCCAAAACAAGATGAGTGCAGAATTTTTCCAGTCATGAACTGTCTAAAGGTTTGTTCAGCTGAACACACTTCTGCCATACTGAAAATGGAAAGCCTCTTCATACGGTACCTAAAACAAATGTGTACTGAAACACTAGTGACCTGTACAGTCTGGTAATGTTTTTGTTAGAAATCCTTGGGGTCTTTCATTTGAGCAATTTGCTTTGATTTTTTTAAGTTGATGGCTTTCTGATATATTATAGATTCATAGGTTAGTATTAGGCCAACAGACTTTGTGGGCCTATTTAAAATTATCTAATTATCTCATTTGGTGCTTAAATTTAACCCATCCCATTTTCCATGATCTACATTTATATTTGACTCTAGTGATAATTACTAGATCTAAACTAGATATCTGGAGACCTATGCATTGGGATAAAGCATGTATGAGATGCTTCTGTCCATTAGTACTCCATGGGCAATCCTAAGGTAAAGTTCCTGTTCCACATCTGTTGATCCACATTATGCTTCAGTTTGATCAGGACTGAGTTTTGTTTTATGTGGATAGGGATCCTGTTTCAGAGCAGTGGTATCCACTGTAAGATACACCTGTCCCTTCAAGCCATTCAAACAGGGGTGGCCTATCCTTCATCACTTTTGGTAAACAGTGACAGATATATAGAATTATACAATGATTTCTCATTAGTATTAAAAAACGTGCATGCTGACTGGTCAGCTCAACCAGCATGCCCAGTGTAAATTGAGCATATACCAGTGTTAAAAAGTCTGGCTGCTAAAGGGCCATTAAGTGGCCAGACATTTCTTTTGATACAAGAAAAATCATGTGCGTTCTGCAAAATGTACCTGATGCTGATTTTACTTGAATTTCTGCACACTTTTGGCAGAGTATCATAACTCTGAACTGTCAACTGACATTCTTTTTTCTCCATTGTTTCTGTTGAACAGCACTAACGTACTGTGCTAGTGTGGGACATATGTTTTTTTCTGATGTATGCATATAGGACTTAAGAATGGGGATCGACATGGAAGGGTGCTACAGTGCTATTATACAAAAACATTATTTAAGAAAGGTAAACAATTTCTTTCTTAATAATGTCAGTGTATAATAGCAATAACCCACTCCTTGACCTTCTGCATTTTTGTGCAGTCCATACGTGAGTCCTCTTGAATGGACTTGATAAAGCTTAACATTAGAGCAAAGCTTAAACATGAACCAACAGTGATAATAATGTATGAAAAATACAAACAGGTCTAAACTTTCTAAATACAATAACCAAAAGAATAAAAAATGATGAGAAAAGAATAGAACCCATCAGTTATGAAACAGAAAAAAAGAGCAGCAACAAATATATACAGCAACGACACATACAATGACAGTTACTTAAAACACACTTGTGACCAGTAACAACCATGCCTGCGCTAGAAAACATTACACACAGGTATACGTCTCCAAAAAAGAATGGTTCAACAGTCAGAGTAACGCAGAAGTTGCATACATGACTTAGTGCTTCCTAGCAGGTCAGGGCTGCAGCATTAGTATATACAGATGAGAGTAACCAGCAAGCGGCAGTGCACACATCATTGTGCTGATCCCTTATTCTTCCCTAGAGCTGGAATAGTAATTTTCCCATGAACCCATTTTTATTCCTTGTCTATATTACTGTAACATTATTCGAAGCTGAGTCTTTCATACTTTCCTCCTCTGACTTCATCAGTGCTACTTTCTCTCCTGATACCCTTGGCTAATGGGACACACCTGTTTCCAGTTAGATTTTCAAGGAGGGTCACTTTGGTTGAGGAATTCATCACTCTAGGAAAGTCTCCACTATTCACTTCACTCAGCTACTTCTCTTGCTGGGCTTTCGTTAAATACATTTTGTGACCAGGGGCAGGCACTTCATTGTTTGCAGAACTTTTTCATGTGTTAAACCAAGGGACCTGAGCACATGCCTTTGCCTGACAATTTTTCATTGTCCCTTGCCCTTGTAATGGTGACTTTCATTTGGCACCTCCAGTGGTGGCAGCTTTTCATTAATAACAAAAAAAGGTGAGCTTCATCAGGACTCCTAAATTCTTTCTCTTGGCTCTTCCAATTTACCTGAAACACTGTTGGGTACCTCAGTCAGGAGATGATCCCATTTCTAATGCATAAAGATCTAACTTCATTAAATAGCCTTCTCACTTTTAAAGCCTCCAGGGTGAAATCTCGCAGCCACTTAGCAAGAAGGATCTTCCTGATTTAGGTCATCTTGGGAGATGATAATTAAATGACTCATAAGCCAAACAGAAGATAATCTGTTTAGGATTTTCATTTGCAGGTCGGTGCAGTCAGACTGGATGGCCTTGTTCCATTTTAATTAGATAAGCTGACTTCATAATAAGACCTTCCATCAGAGCACAGAGTTTATAATAAGACCTTCCATCAGAGCACAGAGCTCATAATAAGACCTTCCATCAGAGCACAGAGCTCATAATAAGACCTTCCATCAGAGCACAGAGCTCATAATAAGACCTTCCATCAGAGCACAGAGTTCATAATAAGACTTTCCACCAGAGCACAGAGTTCATAATAAGACCTTCCACCAGAGCACAGAGTTCATAATAAGACCTTCCATCAGAGCACCTTTTAAAAACGCTCACATCTCTCTTCCTTTCCCATCATCCAGCCCTAGCAGCTGAAGGTTGTTTCCTTGGGCTCTGTCCTCCATATCCACCAGGCACTCCTCTAGCCTTCCTATGTGCTGTTTAAGTAGGTTATAGATGAGGAACAGTCCTAGACTTTAGCAACAGGCACCACCAACAAACTTTTTTTTTTTTTTGTGAAACATGTTTCCAGAGTTCCAGAGCAGCTTTAAGGGAAATTCCACCTTAATTATGGTAGTATTATCCAAGATTTGCTCCAGTAGGCATTTAAGTTTATCAAGCTTAGTTCCTAAATCAGCCATTGCTAGTGACAAAATGGAAGGACAACTTTCCCTTCCAATATGTATAACACCCATCTCTTCTCAGTCTGCTGGGTGTTATACGCATATTTGGAGTGAAACTGGCAAACTTAGGAGAGCTCAGTATTTAAAAAATAAAGGATGAATCACAGCCCATGCTTTTGTATATTTTTGATTTAAAATAGTTACTCTGCCAAGTATCTGAAATCTTTTGCTAAATAAGTAACTACACTAGAAAACAAATATTAAAATTATACCATTACATATACATATGCATAAGCAAGTGTGTGTGTGTGTGTGTGTGTGGGGGGGGGGGTTACTTCTAATATAATTCATAATTTCGGATAAACATTGAAAGTTGTTACATTTTCAGTGGTAAGCTGAAAGAAATCAAGTGTGTCTGAATGACTTCTCATAATATCTATGGGTGGATGTTTTAGATAAACACTGCAGCAGTTATAACATTACATTCATCAAAATGCATATGGCAGGATCTTGAACAGATTTTTCTTAGTAACAATAGAAAAACCTTTTGTTTCATGGATCTAGGATTCTATGCCATAAGGAGGTCATCCCATTTTTTACCAGGCTGTTGATGTACAGTCATTCAACCCTTTGAGTGCCCAAATGTTTTGTATTATTTTTGTGAGCTCATGTTCTGAAAAACAGTACTCTAACCAGTAGCCCCTTGGCCTGGTAATGTTTGTATTTCTTTATACATTTGGTTACTGGGATAGTCTGACTGGACACAGGTACTTTTTCAGTGGAGGCCCAAGGAGAAAAGCTCCATTTAACAGTAAACATTTCCAACAAAGCTCTAAAATATTAACAGGCAACATTTAACAAAATACATATCCAACAAAGTTCACAATTTACAGTAATAAAAGTTTGATCATTGATTAGCAGCTAAAATGAAAGTACTTACATGTTCAGAGAGGTGATACAAAAGTAATTTTTGGTAGTGTCAAGAGGGAAGGAGGTTATAAGTGGAAGTCATTAGGGAAGGAGATGACAAATTAGGAATGATCATATTTCAGGATGGAATGAAATTCGTAAAGACAGAGAGAACCTAGAGAAGTAGGTTAGCCAGGACTTAGACAGTTACATAGCCAAGTGCCATTTAAGCAAGTCTTTAGGGCTTTTTTAAATTATGTAAAAAAAGATAATGAATGGATGTTTGCGGACAGAGTGTTCCACTATTTAGCTATGAAGTTTGAATAAAGGGAAGCTCCAGCTGATTGCTGATATTTGCTATTTTGAGGAGAAATTTGCCAATGGAGCATAGTACTCTATTACTGGAGTAGGGATGAAGGACAATTTTTAGTTAGGGGTAATTTGTCTGGGTAGTATACAATCTTATGGGCAACTATGAGTTGATTATAAAGGAGGAGTTATGGAAGTTTGAGCCAGTTGAGTTGTTTTAGGGCTTAACAGCGGTGACGTCCAGATGAAGAATCAGTGGCAAACTTAGCAATTTTGTTATAACAGACCCTGAGTTTTGTTATATCTGCTTTTCTCAGGTTACTAAGTAGGGGTACAGCATAGAGTAGTCCAAAGTTGAGATTTCTTTGTGCTATTGTAGACTTAGTGTTTTTTGTGAGGTACTGCTTATTTCTGTATAGTATTCCTAGTTTTATGTGCACTTTTGTATGGTCAGGGAGATATGGACATCAAATTTCAAGTGACAGTCAGTCTCAACCCAAAGTAGTTTAGTGTGAATAATTGGGGAGATAGATGTTTTATTTCTGGAGAGTATGTTGAATGCAGGAGTGGAAGATGTTTGATGAGTGGGGTGGAAGATCATAAGTTTTGTTTTGTTGGGATTTAGTATTAGTTGGGAATTAGAAGCCATGTTTCTACAGAGAGAAAGGAATCTTGGGTTAGTGAGTGTAGTTCTTGGGGGGAAGAGGACACTGATTAATGTGGAGTCATCTGTCTACTGGATGACTGATGCATGCAGTGTGGCAGAATGGAGGTTATTGGTGAATATGGAGAATAGTAAAGGTCCAAGGATTGAGCCTTGGGGAACTCCTAGTGTTACAGGGAGTGTGGGGGGGGGGGGTAGTTCTTGCTGCCATTGAACTGCTTCTTGTCTCCCTGCTGAGTAACTCTGAAACCAGGTAATTGAGGATTCACTGAGATTTACTTCTGAAAGGGCTGTAATGAGTTTAGTGTGATTGACCATGTTGAAGGCCTTGGAAAGTTCTAGGAAGGCAGCAGATACATATTTACCATTATTTCTATGAAGATGTACTGTGTGAGAGTGTAGCAGTAGTGCTGCTGTGATTCAGCCTGAAGCCATGTTGTGTATGTGAGGGAAGTTGGTGAGTGTTAAAGTACTCCATGATTTGTGTGTATGCACCATTCAAGGATTTTGGAGAGGGGAGACACAATATCAGTAGGTCGATAGTTGGTCAGTTCTTTGGAGTTGCCGCCTTTATGGCGTGGAATAACATGTGAGATCTTCCAGAATTTGGAGACATATTTTTCAGTAATGGAATGGTTAATAAGTATTGCAACAGAGTAAGCAATTGCTTTGGTAGCAATTTTCAGAAATTCAGCAGGAAGGTTAGGAGCAGCCAGTGTAGTGGGCTTAAGATTTTGAGCAGTTTTCTGATTCTATTAATAGAGACAGGTTAATAACTTAGCAGTTTTTGTTACTGGGACTTTTGAAAGGTTCATCTGAAGGTGAGGACTTCTGAGAGTTAGATATGGTCAGAATGGATTCTGTGAAGTATTTGTTGTTTATGGTTGCTGTATTTTCTGTTGTGACTACAGCTGTAGGGGCTGGGTACTAGATTTTCATGGGTTGAAAATTTTGTTGATAGTCTACTAGATTTTTTTTTAGTCATTTTGAGGTCTGTTCTGTATATTATAATTTTGTCCAATCTGACCAGTTTTTAGATATGTTCCTTAGTTCTAGGTATGTCTGCTTTAAAGTATGGGTTCTTGTATTGTGCCAATATGCCCAAGCTTTATATCTGGTTCTTTGTAGAGATCTCGTCGCTTTGCTCAACCAAGGAGCATACTTGGATTTTACTCAGATGGTCCTGGGTGGGACAAGTGAATTTAAGTTGTCTAGGAATGTAGACAAAGTACTCTATTGCTTCATCCAGGTTAAGATGTCGGAGAGGGTTCCAGATACAACATTTTAGAGTAACAATGAAGGTGGAGGGAATGAGGGTCTTCTTGTTTCTGATTTTCTAGTTGATTATAGGTTTCTCCAAATATGGTCGGGGTCTTATTATGAATGTTGGGAAATGATCATTTAGACGGTCTGAAAGAGAGCCAAAGTGATGGATTAGGGGTGGTCTGTTAGACAAAATCCAGTCAACGGTGGGTTGCCTCTTAGTTGCTTTATCTATTCTTGCTGGGACTGGATAGTTTAGGAGAAACCATGTAGGCTGATGTAATTAATGAGGGTACAGGAGTTACAGGTTAAAGTCACCTATGACAATAGTTTCTTGTGGGAGTGTTTCAGATGCGTATTTGAGAAGAATTTCTAGGGTGGGCATGTTGTTACCAGGTAGGATATAACATCCAATTATGTTGATAATTTTTTTGGATTCAGTTGTAGCCTAGCGAGAATAATTTCAGCATTTCCAAGGGATGGGATGGATATATCCACTGCAACATTCACCTCAGTTTTAAATAATAATGCCACACCACCTCCATTTTTTGTTATACAATATTTGTGGAGGATATTATAGCCTGGTAGTAAGCCGCAATGGTGCAGCGGTTGCGTTGTCGCCTCACAGCAAGAGGTTTTCCCATTCGATTCTCAGCTGGAGCGCCTTCTGTGTGCAGTCTGCATGCCCTCCCCGCGGTCGAGTGGCCTTTGAAAGACATGTGTGAATGGGCGTGCCTTCATTGAAGGTTGGGTGTCGAGCTGGCACCTCAGCACCATAAAAATTTACTGCCAATCATTAGCGGACCAGCGTTTCGCTGTGGCGACCCCTAACTGGGAAAAGGAGAAAGAAGAAGAAAAACTAAAATTTCATTGTTGGAGATATCTGGTTTGACCAATTTTTCAGTTAGTAGAACTATACTTTGACTCTTTCCATCTGCCCCAGCTGCTGCACATCTCTGCTCTAGTGTACTTGCTACAAACTTCTCTCTACACTGCTTTTACTGGGCCACCGTCCCTGCACTGTTGAAATTCTAATATCACCCGTGTCTCATTTTTCAGCACAGGACACAAACAAAGCTATCTCCCAGATATTTCCAAAAGAAGACAATATGTGCATCTGATGGTCAACTGCTTTAGCTATTTAAACCTGTGTCATCACTGTTAGGTGGTTAGCATTACTTTCCCTAACAGGGTCGCCAGCAGCTCCTTTTCACTCAGTGCTTACTCAAACTCTATTTGTCCTTATTCCAGCCCTTAACCTAGTTGCTAGATTTTTTCTGTTCCTTTTGTCCTTCCCAGTCATTTGGGACCTCCATAAAGCAGTCCTTTATCCTTCTGCTTATCATCTACACTATCCCTTAGTTATCTTGCAGCTTTTGCTTTCTATTCTTTCTCCCTCTTCTCAAATCTTAATTTCTGTTAACCTGTAGCTACTGCCAGGCCTTCGTCTGCTTCTATTGCCCTTCTCCGAGCTTGACCCCCCCCCTACTTTCTCTGCTGCTCTGATTGAACAGTGACTGATCGTCTATTGTTCTTGCGGCAAGTCGAGACTTGGGGCTTAGCCCTGCTACATTCACCCTCACTATGCTCGGGCTCACTTCACCCCCCCCCAGCCATCCCCCCATATCCTTTCCTTTATACCTACCCCCCTGACACACCCATAGCCTTACACCACACCACTTCCTGTCTTCCCAGAACACGCTCAATTTGTTTTTCCCTTACTTTCACTCTAACTAGTCATACTAGCATCTCTACTGTCAAACATTCTTCTCACTCTGACTCTCCCTACTGGTACCTTACAACTGATCAGTAAAGCAATCAGTCCCTCTTAACTTTAACATGACTATCTCACTCTACTCTTTTCTCTAGCTGCCTCCATTACTTCTCCTCTCATCACTGACCCCCCTACATCCTTACTTGATACCAGTCAGCAGTAGCCCTACTAATTATGAAGGCTATATCTTCTCTCATCCACAGCAATCTGTTAACATCACTTCATGTATCCTCCCTCTAAATATTCCTCTTCCGAGAATCAGAACTGCTCCCTCCTGCACTATCCATCCTAAAACTAAAACAAAATATCTCTTCAGCTATACATATAAACATACATTTCTCTTTCTCCCTGCTAATCTACTTCTGTCAGGTGACATTCATCCAAACCCAGGACCTACCTCAGCCTCACCCTCAAATAATACTCTCTCTTTCTCCCAACCAACATATTCCAACCCTTACCAAAAACACATCTCATTCTACTCAATGAATATTATACTTAATAAACTAGTGAATTCCATGCTTGGGTTGCTAAACATAACCCGGATGTAATCACCCTAACTGAAACATGGCTGAAACCACATGTCCCAGATAGAGACATTCTTCCCCCAGGGTATAATATACTTCGCCTTATCGGCAGAAGAAAAGGTGGAGCTGCCATCATCTATTCTAACCATCTAACCCTCACTTGTCTTAAAGAACCAATCCCACCCCTCCCTTCAACTGAAATCCTGGTAGCCAGCTTGAAACTAAATAACTTCTCTACCATCACTGTAGCAGCCATCTATATCCCTCCAAGAGATAATATTCCCCTGCTCAAAAACTTGGCTAGCTCTAAATTACTCTAACTTTTCCTCTTGCATTAACCTACATGGATTTACTCAATTAATATCTGTAGCTACCAACTACAAATACTCGCACATTTCCAGTACTCTACTCGACTGGATACTGGTATCCAACCCTACCTCATATCATAACACAGAGACCCTTCCAAATTCCCTTAGTGATCACTCTCCAATAAAGGTTACTAGATTCACTCCACACTTCATCAGATCATACAAATACATAACTTGTCATAATCTATCCAACTTCTCCCCTGACACCTTTAACTCTCTTCTCTCTAGAACAAACTGGAATCATCTTAATGAACTTCCTCTTGAAGAAGCTGTCCAACCATTTAATTCCAACTTTCTTAATATACTAAACTCTCTTGCACCTCTCCATACTCTTAGAATAAAATCTAAAATATCCCCATGGCTCTCTAAAGCAACATGCACCCTAATGAGAAAAAGGGACAGGTTGTGGAAAACCTGGACAAGAAATAAACTTCCCTCAGACCTGCAAAATTACAAAGAACTCTGAAACCTAAAAACAAACAAAAAAAAAAACAAAAAAACAAAAAAAAACACATTGCTAAAGATAAAAAAGAAATTCTACCATAACCCTCCCAAAGCACTAAAATCTAACCCCAATAAATTTTGGAACTCAAGTCAACCAAATACTGCATCCTGGAAATCCTTCCTCCTCAAATCCTTACTGAAATAAGACAACTGAACAAACTGCCACTATCTTTCAACTCCTTCTTTATTGATACTGTATCAAAAATGATCGATACAAACCCTCCTCCAGCAAATGTTTCTAATCCATCTGCCCAAACTCCTACCTCACACTCCTCTACATCTTCTTCTCTTAAACCTGTACAGACTACCGTTATCAAACTACTACTCTCCAAACTAAAACCTTGCGCTACTTCTACTGATAATATGCCTTCCTACATTCTCCAGATAGCAGCTGATACTCTGGCCTTTCCTGTAACTATCTTGATCAACCGCTCAATCTCTTAATCTAAAGTTCCATCTATCTGGAAAGAATTTTATACTTTACCTATCCACAAAGGAGGTAACTCCCAAGAAATCTCTAAGTTTAGACCTATACCCATTCTGTCATCCCTCTCTAAACTATTAGAAAAATGCATACACAAGCAAACCCTGCAATACCTAGTACAGGAAAACCTACTGACTCCTACACAGCATGGTTTCCGCCCAAAACACAGTACACATACTGCCCTTATCTCCTTTACAAACACCATTTCCCAGGCTCATGATAACAACAAACTTGTCTCCCGTTTATTCCTTGACCTTTCTAAAGCCTTTGATACCATCTCTCACACTCTACTTCTGGCTAAATTGTCAAATCTAAATTTCTCCCCAATAGTATCACTTGGTTTTCTAGCTATCTCTCTGATCGGCTACAATCAGTGAAATTGCTACCCACACTCTTCCCCCTTCCTTCTCTGTAAAAATGGGTGTTCCCCAAGGATCTATTTTGGGTCCACTACTATTATTTTCATCAATCTACTCTATACTTCTTGCTCTCAGTCATCGCTTGGTCAATATGCAGATGATTCTACCATGATCACTACCTCTGACTCTCCCTCTAGTCTCATCTCCACTACTCAGGCCTTCACATCAGTGGAAACCTGGCTCACCAACAACCAATTAATCCTGAATCCCCCCAAAAAACAACTCTTACACTTTCTTCCAAAAACTCAACCATCTCAAATCGTCTTTCACCTGTCTGCCAATAACACTCTAACAGAACCCGACTCAAGCACCAAACTCTTAGGTGTCCACTATAGATGATCAGCTTAAATTTCTCCTGCACATCAACAACTACATCAAGAAGACCCATCAGAAACTAGGCCTTCTAGACAGAAACAGAAAGTTTCTCACAACCAATGTAAAACTAACCCTGTCTTATACTTACCTCCTACCCAGTCTGTTATATGGTTCTCAAATACTCACAAACCTTAATGCCACACTCCTAGCAAAACTTAACTCTACTTATAACAAGAAAGCCAGATTCTCTGCCCAACATACTTATAAAACCCACCAATGTATCTTACTTAAACTGGCTGGAACTTCCTAATGTGCTTCTCTCTCTCTGCTCCAGATTATACACTCTATACTATACCAACCTTACTATTATCCTAACATATCCTCTCTTATATCCTACTATTCTCCAACTAGATCACTCCGGAGCTCTGACCAAGAACCACTACTTATCCATAAACGTAGGACTAATAATGGATGCAACCTATATAGCTATCACCCGCCTTTGCTTGCAACAAGCTTCCATGACAAATTTGCTTACTAAATCAAAGCAGCCACCAAAGAACAGTTAGCAAATCTCTGGTCCTGCCTCTATACTCATCCTCCATAAACAAGCTCTCTGTCCTTAAACAATTTTCACTATTGACCACAAACCTTAACAATTTTCTTCTTCACTCTAACAGGTCTTAGCACTTCTCCTCCTATGGCCTTGCCAACCTCTCCCTTTCAAGTCACTAATTTCATTTTAGCTTCAGCCTTAACTTCTTCTCCTCTTACATACTCTCCACTGAACCATTACCAGAAATAACAAATGTCCATATTGTATTGATATTTTAAGACTATATTGTATAAACATGTCTTATCTACATGCTTGATTAATGTTAGGCATGTAAATACTGTTTTTCTCCTTGATATTAATGCTGGTAATTCCTGGGAAATAATTGACTGTCATCCTTTTCGTGAATACTTTTTTCTGTAAATTTTAACTATTGTATTATAATGTTTTCTGGAGTTTTTCTCCCCAGGCCTCTGCTGAAGAAGGGCTATCTCAGCTCTTTCGGACATATTCCCCATCAACAAATGTAAAATAAAAAAATAAATAAATAAAAATAAATATATCAGGTGTGATAATAAGGTATGATAAGGTGGAGAGAATAGCATGAAGATCATGTTTTTTTTGTAATGCTTCTAGCACTGATATTTAATATCAGCAGATTAGACACTTTTCTAGAGAGATGGAATATGGTGTTGTGCCAGTTTAGTTACTATGTGTACCATAGTTTTCAATAGTTTAGTAATGCGCTTATTATATTTAGTACAGTCTAATGGAGTGGTGGGAGGATAGGATATAGGAAAGGGTGTGGAGGTTGGTAGATGTATGCAGGATTGACGGGTATATGGGGAGGTTGAAAGACTTATCTTGCATAAAATGGAAGACTGTTCTGGCATGGGTTGTGATTCAGGAAGATTATGAAATGAAGTAGCATGTGTGATAAATATTAGACATGTTATTAATACAATATGGAGTTGGATCATATTTATACTAGTACAAGATGGATTGTGAGGGAGGGCAGTATTGGAATATAATGTATAGTAGACTGCTAGTAGTAGGTTAGGTTATTTGGAGGAGGGAGTTAGGATATAACTAGGTGGTATGTAAGAGGTGGAGTAATGAGTCAATATTGGTGGACTGTTACAATTTACTTGGTGATGTGGGAGTGGCTATAGGTTCATAGGTTGGTACTAGGCTATCAGCCCTAGGGCCTATACAAGCCTAGCCATAACAATTCCCTGGCTATTTCTTCCCACACTATTTACTTCCCTGGATCCCTGTCTAGCAGGGTGACTGACGTGATCCCTGGGGTGAATTTACTTTCTCCCATCCAGTCATCAAGGTTCCTTTTGAAGAGGGCCAAAGAGACACTCTGCTTGACATGTATGGGCACTCTATTCCAGAGTCTGGGGAGTCTCTGGGTGAGGAACCTATCCCTCCAGCATGTTTTGTTTATTGTGATGGCAAGGTTTAGATCCCTGGAGCGTGTGGCTCTGAGGGACTGGGATTTCTTTAAGTGTAGCATGTCCAACAGCTCTGAGTTTGACATAGCCTTGTATGTTAAGCAGAGATCGCCTCTCAGTAGACGATATGCGACGGAGTATAGCTTGAGTTTTTTAAGGCGGTCAGAGTAGGGCATCTGCTTTAGGCCTGTGATTCTTTTTGTGAGGCATTTCTGCGGCCTTTCCAGTTGTTGCAGATGTCTTGAGAGGTACATACCAAATGGGGCATTTTATTCTATAATGGGTCTAATAAGGGATGAGTACAGCTGGACAATGACTTCCTTTTTTTCTGGATGAAAAGCCCTTAGTGATTAGGTGTGCCACATAGAAGGATTTCTTGACTGTTGTGGTGATGTGGTTATTGAAGGTGAGACCACTGTCCACTTGTGTCCCAAAGTGTCTTATCACACTTTCAGTGCTTCGTGTACTGCCACCTATGTGGTAATTCACAGGTACATGTTTTTTCCCAAAGGAGATAACTATCCATTTATTGGCATTGAGCTTGAGCCCATGGCTCTGGCACCAAGCATCTGTTTCTTTAAGGCCCTTTTGTAGAGTATCCACATAATTTGAGGATTCAATAATGGCTCCCAGTTTGCAGTCATCTGTGAACCTTGTTAGCCAGAGTTCCTTAGTGTTGGCCTGTACTTCAGAGAAGTAGATGCCAAACAAGAGCGGTCCCAGGACTGAACCCCGAGGTACTCCACTTATCTGGAGCTGGATTTAGAGTTGGTTTCTTTTACAGTGTGGGTTCTGTCAGTAAGCCAGTTGGCAACCCATTGGGTGATGTAGGGATTAATGCCCAGCTTAGTAAGTTTATCTATGATTCCAGAGTGGGGGATGGTGTCAAAGGCCTTGGCGAAGTCTAGATAGGCTGTGTGGACCACCTTACCATTGTCCATGGCTCTGGAGACTGATTCAAAGAAGTCAATCAGGTTCAGGAGACAGGATTGGCCCTTCACGAACCCAAACTGGGTGGGGGTCCAGTGTTTGAAGGTTGCCAATGTCTTTCTTTATAGGTTCCATGATAATACACTCCATGGCCTTGCAGATAAGGCTTGTCAGACTGATGGGACAGTAGTTTCAGGGATAAAGTATAAATTAGGGGAAAATGGGGGTGGGTGGGAATGGGAGTGGGGTAGGGGAGCTGAGTGAGCCCTGAGTGAAGCAGAATGAGCCAGTCAGTGTTGCAAATAAACTCTCCTGCTGACTTGGTTAGTAGGTCAGTAGACTACAGTTTTAGGAGTCTATCAAGCTACATTAAAAGTTTGGAGGGGAGCCATGTAGCAAGGGGTTCTCATTTATGCTCACCACTGTTAGCCTTTTACAAGTAGCACTATGTAGTCTTTCATACTTCATTTCACCACGGAAAATGAACTAGGGTTTATGGTTTCCAGAACTGGAGTTTATTTTCCATTTTAACTGCAAACTTTTTTGCCTTCTTTTTTCCATTTCAAAAACCCAGGAATGAATAGCATCATTTTGAAAAACAGACATCTAACTAGGATACAATCATTTTGTGCAGAACTGACCTCCTGTCTCTCCAATCACCACATCATATACAACCCCTCTCCTCCAATAACTTTTCTTACCAAGTATGAATAACTTTTAAAAAGTGAATAGTTTAAATATATACATGATATTGCTATTTTACTATGTGTTTGTGTGTAGGGGATCAAAAAGCATGCAATGGAGGAAAATAAACTTAGGTTATCATAGGAGTTACTGTAGGTCTGATGGCAAGGAAAGGGAATCATTCTAGTTTATGAAGCTTACAGATTAGAAATCATAGAAGAGAGATCAGATCTTTGGTTTATAGGAAGCAGTTTCACTGTTTTTAACAAAGCATACTGCTGTTTCTGTGGGAAAAGATAAATATGGTTTTGGGTTATTTGAAGTGAGAAGTTGTGTTCCATAGATGCAGCAGCTATAAAAGGGAGGATGTTATGTATTCCAGCTGGAATTAAACAATTAGCTTGCCCAGAACTTCTTTTTCTTATGTAAAAAAAGCACAATACTTTTTAGGACCAGCAAATTTTATGATCAATCCAACACCTAGATACCAAACTAGTGGATAAATTAAAATAGTCCCATTGAAGGAGTTATTAACAGTAGCAGAGAAGTGGGATCAAACCAGAAGACTACTGTATTATGAGCATATATAACAGACAATGTGGGGTGATTGGAAATAAGTCTATTTAAAAAGGGGGAAAAGGAGGAGCGAGAGAGGCTGGCTCTTTGAAGCACATCTTTAAATAGCATTGTGGGGTTGGATGTGGTAGAGGCTGTTTTATCAGATGCATCTTTTTGAACTGGGAAAAAGCTTTGTTACTAAAACCTGAACAGACTTTCTTCACTTATAATGACCATCTCTTAAAATGTCAAGATGTTTAGGTTGTCTGTAATGCATTCCTCGCACCCAATATGTTGTCCATTCACAATAGGCACATCATATTACCATTTGTCACCTGTGGTCAAAGAAATGGTACAGTCCCAAATTTCTGCTGGGACTCTACATCCCTAAATGTTCTGTCTTTCTACTGGAGCATCTCCATGTGTCTTCATCTTTTAATTAAATATTCTGTTTCCTTAGCACACCTAGTAGTAAATACAAGTCTTAAGCGAGAGTATCCTTCTCAGCTGCTTATCTACATTCTCCAAGACGATACTCCTTTTCCTCACAAAATATTTTGTCATGTCAAAAGCTTACAGCTTAATTTCTAGGCAAAATGATCACCTTGAGCTAAAGGTTATGTTCTGCAAAAGGAGTTTCTTATTAGAGTTATCACTCTCCCTGCTTCTGCCACTGACTTCTATTGTGTCTCACCAAACATTCCAAATTTGTAGTATTTCCTGTTCTTTTGCACTGTCAACATCATATCCATAGACAGATCTTTAAATCTATCTTCCTTTCCTTGCAGCACAGTTGTTCATATTCACATGTTTTCAGTGAGATGGATATCGGGTGTCTTTTCAACTTTTGCAAATGAATTTTCTTAATAATTTCTTCTTAACTATATTTGCAGATATCTCTTTTGTTAAATCTCTGGGAATAAACTGCTTCATTTAAGTGCACTGTAACCCATCACATTAGAAAAATATCAGTAAGTGAAGCAAATATCATGTCCTCGGTACATATGACTGGGGGACTGAGTCGGGAGTTTTGAAATCTCCAAAACTGCTAGATCCCATTGAGCGGGTGGAACATCTGGAAGGGATTTTTTTGACTGATTTGGGGGATAGAATAGCAAATGATGGACTGTACCCATTTGTCTTGAGTCAGGGATAGCCAGGCTTCTGGGTACAGTGACAATCTTCCCCCGACTGCCTCCGAAGATGGGCAGTCGGGCAACACCTCAGGGATGGTGAAAGGGCTTGTCAGGGAAGGCTTCCCCATTGCGCTGGTTCTCCCCTGCCCCTAGGGCACCATTGTTATTCCCACCTCTGCCTCTGGCGGAGTCCCTTGAGATTGTTTACGGAACCACATCTTTCCACCTTTCTGGCCTTTGGGGTAAGGCCTGGAAGGAGTAGAAAACGGACTGCAGAAAGGGTCTTGCCATCAGTCTCGCACCTAGTCAAGGTTTCTTTCACTTGAGGACCAAAGAGGGATGATCCATCAAACGGGAGTTGCATAGCCGCATCCAGGCATGCCTACGTGTAACACACCTGTCCCTGCGGCTCTGCTCGCTCCATCAGCCGTAAGAAAGAAGGCATGGAGGAGTTGGTTATAGAATTGTTCATCTTATCTTGGAAACCCGCAGCTAACATTTCACCTTGATCAAGTCCCTTTGAAGACGAGTAAAATGGCACAGGTAGTTCAGCATGGTAAATGTCGCTGACGAGAAACATCCGCCCTCTGCTCATCCATGGACCTAGATTCCTTGTTAGGTGGATGGACAGGTACTGAAGGATCAGCTAGCTCCTTCTTAGTGGCAGCAGCTACCACCATAGCATCCACAGAAACTCCTTTTGTTAAAAATTGTTTGTCTGCTGGAGCTGTTATGAACTTGGAGGGTCTCCTGGGAGTGGGGTCCACTGAATCAGGAGCCGTCCATGCCTTCTTAGCAACCACCTGGGGGACACCCAGGAGGTGGAAGGACGAGAGCCAAACGCCTCAAGATACACAGATGGTTGAGGGCTGGCCAATTTCCCTCTGTTTTAGGATCTCCAGAATGTCTGCAAATGAGACATCTTCAGAAGGGGAACGGGAACCCCCAGAACCATTCAAATCTGTGTCTGACGTGATGGACTCAGGTGAGTCAATGTGTTTCCTCTTACACTTCCTCTTCCGAGGGGGCCCTTCTGCCAAATCAGGAGAGGCCTCTGAAGAGGATGAAATCCCCACAGGGGCTCCTGAGGAGCTGGCTCTCTGCGGTCCGGGATGAGGGAGTGAGTCGACTTAGCCTGAGGCACCATAGAGGAGGTGAGCCGACTGTGGAGTAGAGCCAGGCTCAACACACTCCGCATGACCTCGAATGCACCCCTGTCAGGCAGAGCCAGAGGTCCCCCCCTCGGCACCGACAGTGATGGCTATTCTTCCAAGGAAGAAAACGGAGCCAACAACGGATCACAGTCTCGGTTCTGACGCTCTGAGCTCAAGAGAGTCAAGGAGGAATATGTTGATGGACCGGGGCAGGCATCGACTGATGAGTCGGGCTCTGAAGCATCTGGGCCAGTGCCTCGGACTTACCTCTGAAGGTCATGATCCGACAGCCTCGATGACCTAGAGGATTGAGATCTTTGGCTCGTTCAGACAGCAGGGGAGATCCTAAGAGATGGTGACCTGGACCTCTTCCTAGTTGTCGGCTCGAAGGTCTGGTAAACTGTGGATCGAGACTTATCGGCCAGCCGGAGCCGATGAAGGCAGAGGTTGAGAAACCACCTAGATGCCTTAGAGGGCTTCCCTGTTGAAACAGACAGGGAATCCTCTGGCTTGAGTAAGCCTCTGAGAATCAATTTATTCTTTCTTTCCTGCAGGACCCTGGGGCTGAAGCCATGGCACACAGCACAGGAGTCCTGCAGGTGCAAACAGACAGTAGACACAAGAAGTGTGAGCGTCTGTCAGAGACATTTTCTGACAGCACGCATCACACTTTGCTTCTTTAGACATTTTTTTGAACAGGTGTACACAAACACACACACAAACACACTAGTTACACCCTGTCAAGTTAAATTATAATAAAACCAGTAACTAGGATTTTAAAATAAAATAATACACACACACTCCACTAGGGAAGGAAAGGCCTGTAGGAAGAACCTAAGGTTCTTGAGGGAAAAACGGAAATTTTTAGAAGGGATAAAAATTTTTCTAAACTACACTAAACTAAGTAAATATATTAAATTAAAGGGGTTTAAGGACTAATTTCAACAAGAAATATTACTCACCAAGAACCGGTAGAAAACCAACCTCATCTGAGGTAACTCTCGCCAGCATTGTGGGATATAGTGGAACCAACTCTCGAGCTTTTAGAGTAACCCATCCAGCAAGAATGAAGGCGAGATAGACAACTTAACATCTCAAGCATCACTCTAATGTACATGAAGCTTGCAAAAAAAAAAAAAAAATGTGCATTAACCACCCAGTGGTGTGACTACTGATTCTAGATGACTGTCACTGTTGAAGTGACACCACGGCCTCATCTGCAGAAATGGGAACAAGGGTTGTGGCTGGATAGATGGATGGAGAATTGCCTGGATCTTTTATCCGGTGCTCTATTAGCACTTATTTGGAATTTTGGTGCCCAAAACACCAGTGTTTTACATACATCACCAAGAAGCACATTTTGTTGTTACAACTGACATTGTCTGGGATGGGAAAAGGAGAACATGAAGACAAAGTGTGTCCCACATTAAAATGGGACTAGCAAAGTGCTGTGGAGAGCAGACACAGCAGGGGACCACCATGAAACTACAATGTAGTAATACATTGCTGTGGGAAGCTGTACAATAGTATTAGAATTAAGGGATGACCTACTGTGCTTGGAAGGTGTTTTCCAAACAATCTATTTCAATTTCCTAATAATAATAATCCAGCTAATTTGTATTTGACTATTTACTGGGATTCAGCTGATGTAGTATCTTCCAGCAGTTTGCTCCATATCGGAGCTAATAACTGGATGATACTTTTGCCACTTTTATTGGCATAGCTGTAGTATAAACACAATTTGAAACCAATATTTCTGTTGTCGCCTACTGTTAAGGATGACTAGTCAATACTGAACAGGCAAATGATACAAGGCGTTTCTTTTTTAGGTGACTTAAGGCCGACGTATAGGTACAAAGCTGAATACATGCAGGATAAAAGGAGATAGCAATGGACAGAGTAGACTATTGAAATGATTATTGGCTAGTATGCAGAAGGCAGCAAAACTGATAGCATTTCTCAACTACACTGAACTCATTACACATTCCTGTATACCTGTGTTCATTTGCATTTCATTTGAGCTTCATATTCTAAGACTGTATCTATATGAATCAAGGTAATACATAAACATGGCACATTATGCATGTAACTGCTCTCAACTGCTTAGGTATACTTAATGCTTATCTTCAGGTATTTTTTGCCAAAAGTGCACATTTGTCAAAATGTATTCACATTTCCCCATTCAGAGTGAATAACCTCCACTGACTGTGTTTGCATATAGATGCGGCGTTGTTCTTCATGGATTCATGCTACAAAATTGTTAAACATGGGTCTAATATCATTTCTTGTTAAAAAATTTCCACCTATGTTGCTATTTTTTGTTGAGTTAAATTCTATAACAAGGTTGTAACTGAAAATGTGTCTCACTGATCTAGTTTATCTGCTTGAAATAATTAAACAAAAAAGCCAATAAATATTTCTTTTTCTTGACCAGGAAAAGTCCAACTAGGTAAAACCCATTTTTAGCAGATACCTGGTGAGAAAACTCCATGAATAAATCTAAATTATTGGCATTAGATGGTAGTATTCTTTGCTGTCTTGGCAAGAAGCTCAAATGAGATTTCAATTAGTCCAAAGGATGCATGCTGTTTCCTTTTCATACTTTGTTTAAACTGTCTGTTCAGGGTGTTTTTTTCTCTTTCAAATTCTGTTGCTTCCTACTCTCCATACTTTAACCTCTTGTTTCTTGTCTTGATTTGTAATTTTGTTTTAGTGATTCTTTCATATCATATACAACAATGTTTTATTGCAGCCTTTTTCTTTTTTGTATATGTGAATTTGTGAATCATGTTTTCAAATATTCAAACATGCTATCTGCAACTCTTTCTAAAGGCAATATCTCGTGTTTTTTTTTTTGGGGGGTGAGTTCTACTAACAAATTATTGCTGGTGAGCTCTACTAACACTAGAACAATTCATAGGCATGAAAGAGTTGCACTTAGGAACTCATTTACATGTCTCAGAATCAATCACTAAATTAAGTGTTCCACCCAATGTTATTCCACAGACACCTACAGACACAGAGAGACACACAGATGTATACACGAGTGCACACATGCCCTCATATACACACACACGTGCACGAGTGCACACCCACAACCATTATTTCATTAATATTTTGAATGGATATATTTCATTCATGCATTAGTTGAAGGTGGTTTGTTAGTTTGAATTTGAACCGAGTATTTTGTATTTTTTATGCTTTTACCATTTTTATGTCTCTACATTTTTAAATGTTTTTAAATGGTTCTCAACATTTCTTAATTGTTTAATAGATTTATTGCTTATATGAGCTGTAAACTCATCCAGTATTTATACTTGTGAGCTGTGTAATTATTTTGTCTGATGAAGTTTGAGCACAGCCTCAAACGAAAAGCGCTTAACAGTATTAAAGGATATTATCTACGTTTGTTGGTGTGTGTACTTTGCCTGCCTCAATCCGCTTTGCAGATTTACAGTTTGTTTTTCTTGCCTCTGTGTTGAACCTGTTTTCATTATATCCTTTGTATATATGAGTCTATTCCTATAGCTATTAAATCCCATATAACTAATACTGTTTTGCCTTATAAATGGATTTTCACCCTAATAGTTTCATTACATGAAATCCTATCAAGTGTGATAAATTAATTTCGTGGTACGTGATGACAGGCTGACATTTGGCAGATGTATGTTGTTGATTATCCAATGTCATTTTTATCTGTTAGTATTGTGTTCAATCTTTAATTCTTCCCAATAAACTTGTCACCAAGGCAATTTATACATAAACTGGGGTTTTTCTATATTAGTGTTTTAGACTCCATGAAAGGAACACAAACTGACTGTAGTAGGCAAACAATATATTTCTATTTAGGTCTTCTCATGTTGTGGTAGTCTGGCATGTTATAAGTTTTCAGTCCATGGTCATTACAGTCTATGTGGAATTGCCTCCCAATGGGTTCTAGATCCTGTATGGTCTTTGTTTTTGCTTGCCATGCTAAAAGCATCATGGTCTTCATGACAATGCAGTGGAAGGCAAGGCTGACATCTTTACATGCTCTTGCATGTAACATGACTGCTGTCACTAACTGAAATTCATTACCCAGATTTTGGGGAGTTAAGGACACATATTAGCCAAGTTATAAACAAAGAATTACCCAGAATATATTTTTATATAAGCATAGAACAATTTCAGACAGTTCTTTATGATAACTGAGCATACTTTTTTTATTAAATAAATATATAAATTAGTGGGTGTGTGTTTTTTATTTACCATTAAATATACAGTTTTTATAAGATGCTGAGAATTTTTACAACTGGGTGCTACAGAAGGAAATTCTGAATTATGAATTTGTATGTGTAATTCCTCTCCTAGGTGATGTTGCAAGTTAACTGACAGCATGAAGGAAGAATAAGTGATTTCTCCAAAACTATGGTCTGTTCCACCAAGTCTGCATAAATGATTTGTGTAATCCAGCCCAGGATATTTCTGGGTATAAACGTAATTAAAAAATAAACAAGCATAGAATGATAAGGTTCAATTTCACAGCCATGCTACGGTCTTCCAACAACTCTTATTGCTTTTATTGAGTGAGCAGACAGCAACCTGTCAGATATGGACTTGTGCATTTAGCAAGTTACAGGTACAAATTAAACATGCATTGGATTGTACTAGACCAAGTAATAAAACTGCAGGAAAAAGATTACATCAGAACATAGTGTGCGAGTCCACTTTTCCATACATATTAGGCTAAATTTAAAAGCAACAACACCTATTATTTGTCATTTTCTTTCAGAAACATAACTGTACTGTTGGGCGCTCACAACATAGCACAGCAAGAGGAATCACAGCAAACCTTTGGAGTGCAGCAAGTTTACATCCCCCCTCTTTATGTTCATGAAACTGCAGAGTCTGGTAATGACATTATGCTCTTGAAGGTAGGAACATTTTGCACAGAAGCTAACTCTCTTCATGTCTTTTATTGATTTTGCATGTTATTATGTTAAGCTTTATATTTAGAGCAAAAAAAAATATATATATATATATATATATATATATATATATATATATATATATATATATATATATATAAAATCACTACTAAATACCGAACGCCCAAAATCCTGATGCTTAAAACTCCGAGACCACATGCCCGAAACCCCACAATACAGAATATTTAAAACCGTGAAATTCAAAATCGCGAAAGTTACACAACAAAACAGCACACACATAAACACACCTTCCCCCCACAACCAAACAATGCATTCTACACTAGACATAGGCTGGGGGGGGGGGCAAGCCTCCTGCACCCCCCCACACCTCCCATTTATTATTCCAACTCAGAGATCGCACAAACTGACACACAAGGCAAAATCACACCCACACATTACAGTCCCTCACACACACACATCACAGTCACAACACACACTACACCCCTTACAAACACACTTACACACACATACTTACCTGAACTGCAACACCAGAAGCGCGAACGCAAAATCCCTTAACATAGGGATTTTGCATTTCGCGCTTCTGGTCTTTCGGTAATGCGAGGTTTCGGTCATCTGGTCTCGGTGTTTTCAGCGATATATATATATATATATATATATATATATATATATATATATATATATAGTGTGTGTGTGTGTGTTTTATATACAAGGAGAAACCATAAAGGAGTTTTGTTTTTTTAATTTAACTTCTATGAATACTGTTTGAAATAAACTGGATTTCAGATGTTTGGTAAACTTGCATTTTCTTGGATATCTAGTTAAGAACAGTACATTAAAATGAAAATAGCATAGTAAGCTATAGTATAGTACAACAGATAACATATATAAGATTGTAATTGGATAACAGTCAGCATTTTTGTTATTTATTTATCATTATATGGCATAATTATGACATCTCAAATTTCACTTGTGTGCTATAATTATTTATGCACCCCTTGTGAGCTACAATTTATGGTAAATAAAGTTATTCATTTACTTATTATCAAGATAAGTGGGATGGTCTGATTTTTTCAGATGTGAGCTGGGCCAAAGGCAATGTGTATTATAGTACATATACAAAAATATTATGCTGCATATACACTATCCTTTCCTATGTCTTATGCATATGTGGATAGTGGACTGAATGTGGGCCACAGGACTGTACATGATAAAGGAGTAGCAGCGATCATCATGTCTTTTTCAGGTAGACTGGAACGGGAGCAAGGGATAAAGTTAGAGAACAAGGGGTCCCTATACAATAATAGCATCTGACTTAAACAGCTGATGCATGCCACATCGACAATTAGGAGCAACAATGATGTTTTTGGTATATGGGGCACATAAGCAGTCGTGAGAAGATGATGAAGTTGCCAGACACAAACTATGCATCTGTACTATCTCTGGCCTCTTTCTCAGTATATGCTGCATTTTGTGTTAAGAGTTTCACATTTTATAGGTTCATACGTTGGCACTAGGCTATTGGCCCTAGTGCCTATACAAGCCTAGCCATAACAATTCCCTGGATATTTCTTCCCACAATATTTACTTCCCTGGACCCGTGTCTAGCAGGGTGACTGATGTGATCCCCGGGGTGAATTTCATATCTCCCATCCAATCGTCAAGGTTCCTTTTGAAGAGGGCCAAGAAGGTGCTCTGCTTGACATGTATGGGCAGTCTGTTCCAGAGCATGGGGAGTCTGTGGGTCAGGAACGTATCCCTCCAGCATGTTTTGTTCATTGTGATGACAAGGTTTAGATCTCTGGAGCATGTGGCTCTGAGGGATTGGAATTTTTTTGAGTGGAGCATGTCCAACAGCTCAGGTTTAACATGGTCTTGTATGTTAAGCAGCGATCGCCTAGATGATATGCCACAGAGTAAAGCTGGAGTTTTTTACATGGTTAGCATAGGGCATCTGCTTTAGGCATGTGATTCTTTTAGTGAGGTATTTCTGCTGCCTTTCCAGCTGTTGTAGATGTCTTGTGAGGTACATACCAAATGGGGCATTGTATTCTATAATGGGTCTAATGAGGGATGAGTACAGTGGGACAATGACCTCCTTTCTTCTGGATGAAAAGCCCTAAGTGATGAGGTGTGCCACATAGAAGGATTTTCTGACTGTTGTGGTGATGTGGTTATCAAAGGTGAGACCACTGTCCACCTGTGTCCCTAAGTCTCCCATCACACTTTCGGTGTTTAGTGTACTGCCACCTATGTGGTAATTCATGGGTACATGTTTTTTTTTCCAAAGGGGATAACTATACATTTCTTGGCATTAAACTTGAGCCCATGGCTCTGGCACCAAGCATCTGTTTCTGTAAGGCCCTTTTGTAGAATATCCACATCATTTGGGGATTCAATAATGGCTCCCAGTTTGCAGTCATATGCAAACTTTGTTAGCCAGAGTCCCTTAGTGTTGGCCTGTATTTCAAAGAAGTAGATGCCAAACAAGAGCAGTCTCTGGAATGAACCCTGAGGTACTCCACTTGTCTGGAGCTGGATTTGGAGTCGGCTATTTTTACAGTCTGGGTTCTGTCAGTAAGCTAGTTGGCAACCCATCAAGTGACATAGGGATTTATGCCCAGCTTAGTAAGTTTATCTATGACTCCAAAGTGGGGGATGGTGTTGAAGGCCTTGGCGAGGCCAGACAAACCAGACACTACCAATGCATTCAAAGAAATGTAAGGACACAGAGCTTGTCCTTGGAAGTGGTATATTTAAAGCTTTTAAATTCATTCTTGGAACAATGATTAGATATCATATGCATGCATTTCATCAGTCTGTAATATACAAAATAAAAGGTTGTCATGGCTGCTGTGTGTGTGTTTAGTTGGGAGAAGGCAATACCCTACGGTACAGATTATCTCTGCTAAATGTGATGACTGACCAGACCTGATTTTTTGTATGAAAATAAGTGCATTATAGTAGCATATATATACATATTGCATATAGCACTGTGCTAACTCTATAATCACTTCATGATACTGATTGCCCACAAAAGTGTTGACATAACTGTAGTACTACCCTACACATGTTCTGCGGTCATGGGCAGGAATTATTTGTATCACCCTTATTTCCCACATATGCATGCGTGTCTTGTTAAATTGCATAGCTACTTACTGAAGGGATCTAGTTCACTATATGTGTGTGTGTGTGTGTGTGTGTGTGTGTGTGTGTGTGTGTGTGTGTGTGTGTGTATCAATTCGGCATGAGTTGATATGCCACTTCCTCTGCACCTATCACTTAAGGAACACCAGTTCTTGTACTGCACACACTAAACTTTAAGTTTTTGCAGTCTGCATCTCCCACACCCACTGCAAATTATATATTCCAACTCCGAGATCGCACTACAGTGAGGAAAGGGATGAATTATCTGTGACAGTACTTCAAGTTCATACCAGCGAATGCACAATGTATTCACAGATATGAACTTTTGATATTCATCCAAACCCAAATCCAAATTGAGTGTTCCATCTGCGAAGCATCTTTGTTCGCATTTGATATAGTAAAAAAAAAAATATATATATATATATATATATATATATATATATATATATATATATATATAGAGAGAGAGAGAGAGAGATTCCCTTCACAAGTTCAAAGTTTCAAAACTTTGAACTGTAAATGGTCGAGAACATAAGGTCAAGGATTTTACACTTTGAACGTTTTGAATGCAGATCACTGTACAGTGACAAACCAGTGGTTTGACAAAATGCCCCCCCCCCCACGCACCCACACAACTCACCCGCAGGTTATGTCACTAGTGCCATTCGTTGGAAAACTGTTGGTTGTATGTTATTAGATCAGGGGAATGAATGAGTAAATTTACTGAGATCAGGTATCATTGTGTTTAAGGACATTTGTGTTTTTGCCCACTGGTGTGTGATCCCAGCGTTACCACAGAATGATCAATGTGTAACTACTAAGATCAGGTGACTTGCGAGGGTAGTTACATTTTCTTTTATTGTACAGTTGGTTGCATTATTTTATTTCACTTCAGTAGAGAACTGTGTTACTTACTGACTCACATTCCCAGCCTAGCTCTTTACAAAAACACATACCATTCTGGTAGCAAGATGAACGTCTAAGATGCATTTCAGCAAAACAAGATGACAAAATATTATGTACTCCAAAGTACTTTAAGTACTATAACATTGGTTTATATTTAGCTTGGGGATATGTTGCTGAAAGTCTTGGGTGGCGGGCTAACTCCTCGCTTTCCACCACACACAGATGCACAGACCAAGAGTTCTTTTTTTTCAAATACTTCAGTTGAACAAACTGCAGAGGATCGAGTCAGAACGATTGATACAAGAGACAGATGACCTGTTGGAACAGTCGGACAATTATCAATTTATCGTCATTCACTGAATTGAAATTATACCCTTTCAAGACCACTAGCTACCTTGTCATAGGTTAAGAGGTTCCCTAAAGCTGTTTGTGCAATGTTGCACTTCTAGCAAACTACCATTGCAGAAATGTAAATTATAAAATGGAATTAATTTGGTTTGAAAATTTGATTTTCTTTTCCCTTGCTGGCTTTATGAATGTATAATACAGTCTTTAAATATTTCTATTATATACTGTACAGGTGATACATATTGTACCTACAGAGATTAACTTATTACAGCTGGGCGTCACTTCCAGGTGTTCCTGCAGTTACAGCCTACTAAAACTGCCAGGTGTCAAATATTGCTTTATTCATATTTGCATTAATAATCCAAAAACCATGCTACATACCAAATATAAAAATATTTCATTTTAAAGTTTACA